>NC_073310.1:9031616-9096616 GCF_027595985.1 Sorex araneus
GGGGAGTAAGAGGCACTCGAGTAGGATCAGATCAGTGATTGGGAGACATGGAAAAAGTATTCAAGGCCACGGGCAAGAAGGAAGGCATGGAATAAACTAATGGCACTATTGAAAACCCACCGAGAAATCAAGCTGCCAGGTCTTTCCTTTCTTCCTTTCTTTCTTTTCTTTCTTCCTTTCTTCCCTTTCTTTCTTTTCTTTCCTTCCTCCTCCCTCCTCCTCCCTCTCCCTCCCTCCCTCCCTCCCTCCCTCCCTTCCTCCCTCCCTCCCTCCTTCTTCCTTCCTTCCTTCCTTCCTTCCTTCCTTCCTTCCTTCCTTCTTCCTTCCTTTCTTTTCTTTCTTTCCTTTCTTTCTTTCTTTCTTTCTTTCTTCTTTTCTTTCTTTCTTTCTTTCTTTCTTTCTTTCTTCTTTCTTTCCTTCTTTCTTCCTTCTTTCCTCCCTCCCTCCCTCCCTCCCTTCCCTTCCTTCCTTCCTTCTTCCTTCCTTCCTTCCTTCCTTCCTTCCTTCCTTCCTTCCTTCCTTCCTTCCTTCCTTCCTTCCTTCCTTCCTTCCTTCCATCCTTCCTTCCTTCCATCCTTCCTTCCTTCCTTCCTTCCTTCCTTCCTTCCTTCCTTCCTTCCTTCCTTCCTTCCTTCCTTCCTTCCTTCCTTCCTTCCTTCCTTCCTTCCTTCCTTCCTTCCTTCCTTTCCTTCCTTCCTTCTTCCTTCCTTCCTTCCTCCTCTTGCCTTTTTTTTTTTATAACATTTTTTAACAACACTGCTATTTATTCAGCATTGATTAAGCTGATTGAATTGGGCATGAACTCCACATTACTTTTTTTTTTCTTTTTTTTTTTTGGGTCACACCCCGGCGATGCACAAGGGGTCACTCCTGGCTCATGCACTCAGGAATCACCCCTGACGGTGCTCAGGGGGACCATATGGGATGCTGGGATTCGAACCTGGGTCGGCCGCGTGCAAGGCAAATGCCCCTACCCGCTGTGCTATCGCTCCAGCCCCCTCCACATTACTTTTTTAAAATTTTAAAAAATTTTATAAGTTAGTTCACAATATTCGATTACTTTCAATATTTAGACACCGATCCCACCACCATTACACCCTTCCCACCACCCAAATTTGGGATGTCTCCATCCCAAACCCCAATTCCTGTCCTAAAACACAACCAAAATAATATATTTTGTATTGTCTGTTATGAAGAACTGCTGAACATGCTTACAAAAAAGTGTTCATATGAGAAACTGTGAAGATTGCTCTATTTTGGCAGGAACCATTAAGACATTCTATGGGATATCACTAACATGTTAAAGTTTGGGTGATGTGAGCTTTGGTATATATATATATATATATATATATCTGTAAATATGTATGTGTGCACAAATATATATTTCCCTCTATGATTTGTTGCCTACTATCTGAACCCCATCAAATGTGGTGTGGTAATTATGGAGAATAGGTAGGGAGTGATTTATGATGTGTCACACAGCCGCTTTTGTGGCCGTGTGGTCCAGGAACATGCTTACTCATATGTGAGGCTTGGCCTGAGCGTGTGGGAGCAGCCCTGAGCATGGCAGCAGTTGGGTTGTGGAGGTTTGTGGCTGCCAAGGCTGGGTCCCTTGGGCGGGGAGGCTCTCACCCATCCCCCTCTGGGGCACCCCATGTGAAACAGCCTGGTGCAGAGTCCGATGGCATGGTTATGGGGGTCTCACGCAGCTGTGTGATCTGGACAGTGGCCAATAATGAGATTATCTGGCATCTTTGGTGCCAGCAGAAGGTGGCTTATGGGCGTGACCCAGGGAAAGCGGGCAGAGGATCTCTGCTCCTGGTCCCATTTGAGCCCAGGGTCCAAGGTCACAAAGTTCTGTGTTACCTGGGTTCCGTAGGACTTCACTCATGCGTGAGGCTTGTCCGAGCATGTGGAGAGTGGCCTTGGGCATGGCGGCGGTTGAGTTCTAGAGGCTTTTGGCTGCTGGGGTTCTGTTTGGGGCAGGGAGGGAAACTCAGCCCACCCCCCTGAAGGTATCTCCATGAAGACAGCCTGGTGCAGGGTCAGGACATTCTGCGGTGCTCTCTCTCAGGAGTTTTAGTTTATAGTCCCTGGGTCTTGGCCGTTGATGAGAGTTTGTGTGTGTGACTGCCAAGCTACTGGAAAACTGGGGACCTGGGGGAAGGAGGCCCAGTCCCAATCCAAGCAGGCCTGGAGCTCTCAATCACGGGTTCCCGCCTATCTCTGCTCTACAGGCCCTAATGTGTCTTTTGATCTCTTTCGAGATTTATGAGTCTCTGAAATAAGGTCAATAAATGAGCTTATATAGCTGAGCCGGAGGTGGTTTGTGGGTGTGTCTCCCACATACCTAACTTTTGGCCATTTAATTTCTTGGTAAACTTGGTCCCAAATTGTTGGGGTCTGGCCAAAGGCACAGGAGCAATTTTGGGTACCTAGAAGTCTGATGCACTTGCCCCACAGGTACAGATTGACCTGCTGGTGACACCATACCCCCTCTCTCCTGGCTTTATAGGTCACACTTGATGATGCTCCTGGCTCTTTACTCAGGAATCACTCCTAGCAGTGCTTGGGGGACCATATAGGATGTCGGGGATCAAACCCAGGTCGGCCACATATAAGGCAAACATCCTCCCCACTGTACAATCCCCACTGTACCTGCCTGGCCTTTTCTATTTCAGATGTTGGGATGCAGGATCAAAGAGAGGAAAATCCCTCCGCACCTCTCAGTCAACTAGTGGCAGGGGTGAGTGCCTGGCACATGGTTAGTGCTCAGCAAAAGTTTTGTGGAATGAATGGACACATTTTTATGAGATGATATCACATGAGATCACCTTGGACCATATGTGTCTTGTGAATAGCACATGCTTATTTTTCTTAATATATTTTTCTAGCCTAAATTTTTTTTTGTTTTTTTTTTCTTAATGTGTGTGTGTGGGATCTGAGGGGCTTCCCCGGCTCCACTTAGAGTGTCGCAGGGCCGCTCCCGGTGACACAGCGGGCTGAGCCAGCAGGGGTGAGTGAGGGCCCGAGGGTGAGGTTCTGCCGGTGGCCAGCTGGGTCACCTCTGTGTGCTCAGAGGCCTGCCGAGCTGTAGCCAGTGATGCTGGCAGAACCAGCGGGGGCGGGAGGGCAAACCCAGCCTGTGCCCTCACCCCTGCACCATCTCCCGGCCCAGCAGATATGGGTTGGGCTGAATCCTATTTTAGTTTTCTGTTTTGGGGGGAGGTTTGGCCCAAATTCTAAAGCCTAGACAATTAAGATGAAGGGGCTGGCAGGTTGGTAGCCTCTGAGGCCTCTTTTCTCTGTGTGTAGTGAGTCTTCTCCCTGTGTCCTCACACGATTGTGTGTGTGTGTGTGTGTGCGCGCGCACGAGAGTGTGTATGTGTATGCGCACGCACACACGTGTGTGTGTATGTGCACGTGTGTGTATGTGTGCATATGTGTGTGTGTGTATGCATGCGTGTGGAAATTGCCCTGGTCACATTGGATTAGGACCCATCCTACAATCTCAGTTCGACTTAATTATCTTTTGAATTTTATTTTATTTGTTCAATTTTTTAAAAATTCAATTACCATGAAATAAAACAGTTACAAAGTTGTCCGTGATTGGGTTTCAGTCATACAATGTTCCAACACCCGTCCCTTCACCAGTGCACATTTCTCACCACCAATGTCCCCAGTTTCCCTCCTTCCACCCCAACCCCTAGTCTTCCTCTGTGGCACTTCTCTCTCTGTCTCTGTCTCTGTCTCTGTCTCTGTCTCTGTCTCTGTCTCTGTCTCTCTCTCTTTGGTCATTATGGTTTGCCTTACATGTACTGTAAGGTTATCACATGTAACCCCCTTTACCTACTTTAAGCACTCAATTCTTGTCCAGAGGGATCATTTCCATCTGTCATTGTCATAGTGCTCCCTTCTCCTTTTTATGATCGTTTGAAAAGAGCCCGAATCTCCAATTGTAGTCGCATCCTGAGTTCTGGGGGTTAGCCCTGGAGCCTGTGAATGTGGGGGACACACACAATTCAGCCTGTTCAAATTCTACTCCCCATGTCGGATACAGCCCAAGGGTCCCTCCCTCCCACTTCCAGTTTTTCCCTCACTAGGTGGCTGCTTCCCTCCTCCTGCTATAGAGATTCTATTTTCCAGTTGCATTGTCATGTAAAATGGGGGAGGGGGGGAGGTGTTTTCATCTCAAAGTTTAGCCCCAGGCCTTCACTGCCATATATATCCCCAGCTTCCTGGACCAGTGTCAGTGGTCAGTGCGAATTTGTCAAGCGAGTGAATCGATGGAAAATTCAGAGACTGAACAGAATCTGCTAACTTTGCCTCCGGTAAGCCGAGACAAAAAACCCATTGTAAAGTGAGACGGTTCTTACCTGCCTCTGACTAGTCCGAAGGTCTGCTGAAGAAGTGATTTCACACTTCCTCTCAGTATCCTCTTCTGCATCCTTTTGGCATGAAATGTGCAAACTGTGACTGGAAATTGATTCAGGCTCAGAGGTAGGCAGCTGGGGAGATGGCAGTTAGGCAATCAGAGCCAATGTGTACGGGGACATTGCCCAGCACGCCACCACAGCCCGGCATGTGACCAAATCCAATGCCGCTGCACTTTGGGCTAAAAAGAGAAGAGGATGTAGTGTGAAATAGAGGCTCAGCGAAGGTCTCATTCCTGCTCAGTTGTGGTAGATGTTTGGATTTGGACTTGGTTTTAGATGTTGGGAATTTGATTTGAACGAGTGTTTAAGTGGGATCAATTTATTTATTTATTTATTTGCTTTTTGAGTCACACCTGATGGCGATGCACAGGGGTCACTCCTGGCTCCTGGCTCTGCACTCAGGAATTACCCCTGGTGGTGCTCAGGGGACCCTATGGGATGCTGGGAATCAAACCCGGGTTGGCCGCGTGCAAGGCAAACACCCTCCCCGCTGTGCTATCGCTCCAGCCCATGATCCATTTTCAAAATGTAACACTTGGGTTTTATAAAGCCTCATGCCTTCCTGTGAACTCTAACTTCTAGCTCATGGGCAGAGTCTGGGAGATACTCTGAGTCTCAGCCTTGCTCATACAAGATTAGGAATTTTAAGGATCCTCTTGTTTGTTAGAAGGTTCTGGAGAGTTCTTTTGTCTAGCCCTTAAAGGGCCCTTTGATTGGTCCTGCACAGATTTTTTTTTTTCTTTTGCTTTTTGGACCACACTTGACTGTACTCAAGGTTTACACCTGGCTCGGGGATCACTTCTGGTGGGACCATCTGAGGGGATTAAACGCAGGCTGGCCATGTGCAAGGCAAGTGCTTTACCCACTGTACTGTCTTTCTGGGAATATTTGAATAAAATAATTGCTGTATCATTGTCATCCCATTGCTCATCAATTTGCTCGAGCGGGCACCAGTAACATCTCGGCATATCGAATACGCCACGGGGAGCTTGCCAGGTTCTGCGGTGCAGGTGGGATACTCTGGTGGCTTGCCGGGCTCTCTGAGAGGGAAGGAGGAAAAAAATAATTACTTTGTAAATATTTATTGAACATTTACTTTGTTTCAAGGACCAAGGGCTAACAAGGAGTAAGCTATATCCCTGATCTTCGAATGTAAAGGGCAGACATGAAGAATAGAGGGAAATTCTGCAGATAATCCAGCCATTCTAATTCAACAACTGCTGCTTGCCCTGTCTTAACCTTTCTCATGTGTGAAGGTTGGTTTTTTTTTTTTTGCTTTCTTCTTTTTTTTTTTTCAAGCATACCTGGGGATACTGAGGGAACTAGTCTCTGTGCTCAGGTTCACTCCAGGTGATGCTGGGGGACCATATGGTGCCAGGGATGGACCCAGGGCCCCAGCATGCAAAGCACATATTCCAGCCCTTTGATCCACGTTCCAGCCCCTCATGTGTAAATTCTTACAAACTTAAAATATATATACATATATATGTGTATATATATGTGTGTGTGTATATATATATATATATATATATTTTCTTTTGGGTCACACCCGGTGATGTACAGGGGTTACTCCTGGCTCTTAACTCAGGAATTACCCTGGCAGTGCTCGGGGGACCATATGGGATGCTGGGATTCAAACCTGGGCCGGCCGCGTGCAAGGCAAACGCCCTACCTGCTGTGCTATCGCTCCAGCCCAAACTTAGAAATATATTAAAGGTGAATGTTCTTTCTGCTGCTTAAAACATTTTACATTCACATAATTGAATTTATGTTCTTCCTTGTTACATTTTTTGAGATGGGGGACGTTTCAGTCACATCTGGTGGTACTCAGGGATCACTCCTGATGGGACTCAGGAAACCATATACGGTACCCGGGATTGAACCCAGGTCATCCGTGTGCAAGGCAAGCACCTTAATCCTGAACTGTTTTTTTGGGCCCACTTGTGACTTTCTGATAGTCTTCCGTGATGGCTTATATGAAATTAATTAAAATTTTTGTTGTTAAAAAATGAAAACCTGCAGAAGAGTTGGAACAATAGTAGGTCCCCATCCCCCCTCTCCAATCCTCTCAGATTAGTTGTTAACATTTTGCTGAATTTACTTTCTCTCTTGTGTTCCTTGGACATTTTCTCTGCTAAGTCATCTGCACTTTTATGCCCTGGACATATGTTCTATCTGTTAAAAATCTTCTGAACTCAACCACTTATCTTACCCTCTGAAAGCTAACTTTTGCTGGTGTCTATTTTCTCATCTATCCTATATGGGGCACGTGCGATCCGGTGTTCTTTGGCCTTGGCCGTCTTCACTAGCTTCTTTTCTCTGTTTGCCCACCTGCTTCCTGGCCTGTCTCCGCCTGTTCCAGCCCGAGCCCAGCTGAACTCACTTGCTCCTGACAAATTCCACACGCTTTGGGGCCTGGAGCTGGCTCGAAGCGCTCTAGCGCCCACCCTGCCTCTAGCAGTCCCAGTTTGATCCCAGCATCAGCCAGGGGTGGCGCAGGTAAATTCCCGTTCTCCCAGGCTCATGCAGCTCAACAGGGGAACTGCAGATTTTTTTTTTTTTTGCTTTTTGGGTCACATCCGGTGATGCTCAGGGGTTACTCCTGGCTTATGCACTCAGGAATCACCCCTGGCAGTGCTCAGGGGACCATATGGGATGCTGGGAATCGAACCCGGGTTGGCCGCGTGCAAGGCAGACGCCCTCCCCGCTGTGCTATAGCTCCAGCCCCGGAACTGCAGAGTTTTGCATGTGGCACAGCCACATTTGGTCCCTGGGCACTTTTGGGCGTGGCCCCCAAATTACCACCTCAGGAAATACACCAGGAGGGTGAGTTAAAAAAAAATACTGTGTGGACAGACCACCGGCGTCCCCGCTCTGGGGGAGGTGTGCCAAGAAGTGTGGGACTCCAGCAAGACAAGCCGCTCCATCTCCTGGGCCTTTCGGTTGCGTGCAGGAGCGAAACTCTCAGCAAGAGAAACAAGGTGACCCCGAGCAGCACCCCACATTCTCAGGTCCTGGCATTGACCCTCGGGCACAGTTGCTTGAGAATCTCCAGGGATCCCCCAGACCTCCTGATTACTAGGACATGTTTTGGGAGAGTGAATGCACATGTGCACACACACAGAGATGGGGGGTTTGCATCTCCATGCACTCACATATGCACACACACATGCACACACACATGCACACACAGAGGTTGGGGATGTGCATACACATGCACTCACGCACACACACATAGGTTGGGAGTGTGCATACACAGGCCCTCACACACACACACACATGCACACACAGAGGTTGGGACTATGCATACACATACACTCACACACAGAAGTTGGGAGTGTGCATACACATGCGTTCACACACGTACACACAATGCACACACAGAGGTTGGGAGTGTGCATATATATGCCTTCACAAACATACACACACATGCACACACAGAGTTTGGAACTATGCATACACATGCACTCACACACACAGAGGTTGGGAGTGTGAATATACATGCCCTCACACACATATGCACACACAGAGTTTGGGACTATGCATACACATGCACTCACACAGAGGTTGGGAGTGTGCATACAAATGCGTTCACACATGTACACACAACACACACATGTGCACACATAAGAGGTTGGGAGTGTGCATGCACATGCACTCTCACACACAGGTTGGGGGTGTGCATACACATGTATTCTCTCTTTTTCTTTCTCTCTCTCTCTCTCTCTCTCTCTCACACACACACACACACACACACACAGGTTGGGACAAGCTCCCTGGTTGATGGGAAGGACTCAGCCATGAAAGGGGTAGGTGCAGGCCACTGTGCGGGGTGGCGGGCCACTTTGACAGGGAGACAGTTTGGTGCCACTGGAGCGTGGTGTGAGAGTGAAGCTTACGGGGTGAGCTGGTGCCCGAAGCAGCCATCAGGAATAGTAGCGGCTCTTGCCTCGGCCAGTAAGGACGTAAGGACCAGGGAGTGCTCTTCTGTGCGAGTGTGTGGTATCCCGGCCTTATGGGAAAGTGGTGTTCATTTGACCACTTAACCATCGCCCTGTTGGGCACAGCTATACCCTGTCCCTCTGTGGCAGGCTCCAAGGGCACACAGTGCAAAGGTTGATCCTGCCCCCAGGGGACTCTCGGCTCCATGGATGAGGCTGAGGACACGCAGACAGGAGTGGAAGTGGAAGGTGGTGTGTGCCATCATTCACTCATTTATCCATTCTCTTATTCATTCAACAATTATTTATTGAGTCCTTACATTTATACGTGTATATAGGCCATGTATGTTTTTATAGGCATAATATTCAGGGCAATTGTATATAACACCAAAGAGGACATCATGGGTCTTTTAATTTAGGTCATCTCATAAGTCAGTTTCTATATTTCTAATACTGAGCTGCAGTACACAGTGGATGGACAGTCCTGAATCTTGCTCATTAACTCTGGGAAGTCCAGGTGTGGATGCCCTTGAATAAGGCCAAGCAGGCCCCCACGTGCATGTTTGTGTGTGTGAGAGAGTGGGGGAAGGGGGCAGAATGGAAGAACACTTGACTCATCTTGAGCCAGAAGTACCTTCACTATTTTTTTTTTTTTTTTGCTTTTTGGGTCACACCTGGCGATGCTCAGGGGTTCCTCCTGGCTCTGCACTCAGGAATCACTCCTGGTGGTGCTCAGGGGACCATAGGGGATGCTGGGATTCAAGCCCGGGTCATCCGCGTGCAAGGCACACACCCTACCTGCTGTGCTATTGCTCCAGCCCCCCTTCATTGTTTTCATTTGAGGGCCATCCCCAGCTGTTCCTAGTGTGTTAACTCCTGGCTCTGTGCTCAGGGATCACTCCTGGCTCAGGGGACCCTGTGGGGTTCCAGGGAGTCAGCTGCATGCAAGCAACAGTGCCCACTGCACTGTCGCTCCATGAAACCCACCTTCACTGCTTTCCGCCTCCTGCCTCCTGGCCCCGAGACCTCCTGGCAGCCAAGGGGCCGAGGGGCTGAGGCCCTTGCTCAGACTCCAGCAGATACACAGAAGAAACACGGGAGGTACAATGACCGCTTTTGGGGTCACACCGGGCAATGCTGAGGGTTTATTCTTTTTTTTAAATTTTTTTAAAAAATATTTTTATTAGTGAATCACCGTGGGGTACAGTTACAGACTTACAAACTTTCATGCTTGTGTTTCAGTCGTACAAGGATCGAGTGTCCATCCCTCTACCAGTGCCCATTCTCCACCACCAATGGTCCCAGCATCCCTCCCACCCCACCCCACCTCTGTGGCAGGGCATTCCCTTTTGTGAGGGGTTACTCTGTTTTTTTTTTTTGGGGGGGGTGTCACACTCGGCGATGCACAGGGTTACTCCTGGCTCATGCACTCAGGAATCACTCCTGGCGGTGCTCGGGGGACCCTATGGGATGCTGGGAATCGAACCCGGGTCGGCTGCATGCAAGGCAAACGCCCTCCCCGCTGTGCTATCGCTCCAGCCCGTGAGGGGTTACTCTTGACAGCACTCAGGAATTACTCCTGGCGGTGCTCAGAGGACCGTAGGGGAGGCCAGAGATCGAACCTGGGTCGGCTGCATGCAAGGCAAACGCCCTCCCCACCCTACTATCATCACTCTAGCCCCAACCTGTGCATTTGGACCCTGTGGTGTTTGACTTTTGCCCACCTGCGGACCAAGACCACCATGCTTGAAAACCAACGGTTTTAAACAGCATCTAAGACAGCTGTCAAATGGGCCACCTGAGGGAATCCCCGGCTGAAGAGAGACTTGGGAGCTGGATGCTTTGGCTGCACCTTCCGAGAAACGGTTCGTCGGTCTAGTTGGTGTGGCCGAGCCCGGCCTGGCCCAGGCTTTCTCTCATGGTTGTTCAAGTCTCCCCCTGGGGGAGTCAGAGGAACTTCCTGCCTGCATCGGAGATGGGGATGAGGCTCGTGTTTCCAAGGGCACGACATGCCAGGCTGGGCGAGAGAGAGCCCCAAACAGAAGGAAGGATCGTTCTCTCCTTTGGAAGTTGCTGGCTTGGCAGAAAGCAAGAACAGATTCCAACGACACATCAAATTAGTAACAAGGGAAACCGCCTTCGCCTGGTGTGCTCAAGGACTAGCCCAGGTTTCATACATCGGAGTAATCAACAGTCAGGCCCGCGGCCCCCACGCTCCCAGCGGGGCCTCGGCCGAGACACGAGGCTCCGTGAAGGCGTGGGAGCTCTGGGAGACAGACCTTGCCCTGCGTATCACGGATCAACACGGGACCCTTCTAAAATCACCCATTTGCGCAGGGAGTGGGTTGTCCATGGGGATTTGCTCAGGGATCACTCTTGGTGGGCCTGTGGGACCAGGCAGGATGCTGCAGATCGAATTATGCCACTCTACTCTCCCTCTGGCCCCCAAGGTATGTGAAATTTTGAAGTAGGAAGATGTAGGTTCAAATATGGGCTGTCCACGAATGCTGCTGTGTCCAGGATGGGGGGGGGGAGATGGACTCTGGGGGATTTGATTGAAGTCTGAAGCTTACAGTGTAGCTTAGTTTAAGCCTGAATCTTCAGGTATAATAAAGCTTAAGGGCCAATTGTAGTTTGAGTCCACGGTGAGAGTTTGGGACTTGCCTTTTTGGATCTGGGAAATCTAAGGCTTGGGGCTGAGGGAGGAAGATACTTTGGCTTTATGTGGTAGAGAAAGTCCTGGTGGTTGGGGCTGGAGCGATAGTACAGCGGGGAGGGCGTTTGCCTTGCATGCGGCTGACCTGGGTTCAATCCCTGGCATCCCACAGGGTCCCCTGAGCACCGCCAGGAGTGATTCCTGAGTGCAGAGACAGGAGTAACCCTTGAGCATTGGAAGAAAATCCTGGTGGCATTGTGAGGAAGTGGAGGCAGAGTTGCCCGTGGGGGAGACTGTGGGGGAGACTTACCTTGACCAGAGGGGCAACCGCCGAGGAGTTGAGAAACTCTTCAGAGCTAGAAAGATCTGGCTAGTCATCAGGGAGATGCAAATCAAAACAACAATGAAATATCTCACACTATAGAGGCTGGCACACATTCAAAAGAACGAAAGCAATCAGTGCTGGTGTGGATGTGGGGGAAAAGGGACGCTCCTTCACTGTTGGTGGGAATGCCGACTGGTCCAGCCTTTCTGGAAAATAATATGGACAGTCCTTCAAAAACTAGAAATTGAGCTCCCATATGACCCTGCAATACCACTTCTGGGAATATATCCCGAGGGAGGATGAAAAAAAGCACAGTGGAAATGACATCTGTACCGATATGTTCTTTGCAGCACTGTTCACAATAGCCCAAATATGAAAACAACCCAAATGCCCTAGAACAGATGACTGGTTAAAGAAACTTTGGTACATCTACACAATGGAATACTATGCAGCTGTTAGGAGAGATGAAGTCATGAAATTTGCTTATAAATGGATAGACATGGAGAGCATTGTGCTAAGTGAAATGAGTCAGAGAGGGACAGACATACAAGGACTGCACTCATTTGTGGAGTATAGAATAACATCACATGAGGCTGACAGCCAAGGACAGTAGATACAAGGGCCAGGAGGGTAGCCCCATAGCTGGACACCTGCTTCATGAGCGGAGGGGATAAGGCAGATGGAATAGAGAAGGGATCACTAAGAAAATGATGGCTGGAGGAATCAGTCGGGATGGGAGATGTGTGCCTAAAGTAGATAATGGACTGAACATGATGACCTCTCAGTGTCTGTGCTGCAAGCCATAATGCCCAAAAGTAGAGAGAGAGTATGGGGAATATTGTCTGCCATGGAGGCAGGGGGAGGGTGGGAAAGGTGGGGTATACCCGGGATATTGGTGGAGGGGAATGTGCACTGGTGGAGGGATGGGTGTTTGATCATTGTGAGATTGTAACCCAAACATGAAAGCTTGTAACTATCTCACAGTGATTCAATAAAATTTAAAGAGAAAGAAAGAAAGAAGGAAAGAAAAAAAGAAATTTTGAAAGACAGACAGACCTGGCAGGGTGGGAATGGCTTTAGGGAAAGGGCAGAGAGGAGGTGAGTGTTTAGATGGAAATTGTTGGTGAACCTGGAGAAGGAGCTCGGCAAACGGAGCCAACTGGAAAAGAGCTTTTTCAACGAGCAAAATCAGGCGGCGTGAACTTTGAAAGTGGCAGATGGAGAAGATTCTCTAATAGCAGCCCTCCAGAGAGCCCATTGAAACCTCGGATATAAAAATATGGTTTTTTAAAAGCCAGAAAGATACCTCAATGGGTTGGGGCACATGCTTTGCATGCAGGAGGCCTGGGTTGGACCCCAGGTACCACCTGGTCATTTGAACATGGCTAGGGATGACTGCTGAATGCGGAGTGGGGAATAATCCCCAGACACTTCTGGGTGTGACCCCAAACATGAAACCAAAACAACTCTGTGTGTGTGTGTGTGTGTGTGTGTGTGTTGGTGGGGGTAGAGAGTAGGGATGTCGGGGCTGGAGAGATAGCACAGCGGGTAGGGCGTTTTCCTTGTACGCGGCCGACCCGGGTTCAAATCCCAGCATCCCATATGGTCCCCTGAGCACGGCCAGGGGTAATTCCTGAGTGCAGAGCCAGGAGTAACCCCTGTGCATCGCCAGGTGTGACCCAAAAAGCAAAAAAAAAAAAAAAAAAAAAAAAGAGGGTAGGGCTGTCTCCCAACTGATAGAGGACTCCCCTGGGGGGAGGCCTTGACTTCAGTTGCTGGGACCACATGGCTCTCTGGTGGTATCTCTCTCATACCCAGTAAGAGCAACGAGAAGCCAACCCAAACTCTCAGGGTGTCTGTATTCCTCTTGGGTCATGCTGTTGGGTAACGTTCCCCCCTCCATAGACTACAGGCATCGTTCTAAACCCGTTCCCGGAATACCACCAGTCATGGCTCCTCGGTCATCAGATTCAGGAGCTAGGGGATGACTAATGGAAATCTGGGTTGGTTCCAGTTCTGTCGTTGTTCCCAGTAAAGCCATGAATGTTGTGGTACCTTTGGATTTTCATGCTGGTGAATTCCATCAGATCTATTTTTCCGAGTAGATGTGCTCAAAAACAATGAAGAACACTGGTAGTTTTTTTCTTTCTTTTTCTTTTTTTTTTTTTGGCTTTCTGGGTCACACCCAGCGATGCTCAGGGGTTACTCCTGGCTTTGCACTCAGGAATTACTTCTGGCGGTGCTTGGGGGACCATATGGGATGCCGGGGATCGAACCCGGGTCGGTCGCGTGCAAGGCAAATGCCCTACCCGCTGTGCTATCGCTCCAGCCCCCATACCTTTGGATTTTCATGCCGGTGAATTCCACCGGATCTATCTTTCCGAGTAGACGTGCTCAAAAACAATGAAGAACACTGGTAGTTTTGATGAGTTCTTTGGAACTGTCGGCGAGGTGAGGAGTGGGACATGAGCTCTGCTGTGGGGACATGACGGTCAGGGTACCAAAGGCCTGGGATGCTTTGGGTGCCCCCCAATCAATGGCCAGCGGGGGCGAGGACTGTGAAGAGAAGGGACCATCAGAGATGGACCCAAGGCAGAGTTCCGCCAATCGCGAGCGTTCAGAGGGAGACGCAAGATAACAAACTACGCTTCGGATCCCAGTCAAGATATATTGGACCCATTAATTATAAAAGGTTCTCAATGTACTGTGAAAGTATATATACAGCACATAAAAACACAATTCCATCTTAAATTTACCATAAAACGAATGCATTAACTCTGATAAATATTAATTAAACTTCCCAATAATAATCCTTCTTGCCTCCTTAAGTGCTGTTGGAGAAACGGATGGCGCCTTGCAGAAGCCTTCAGCAATGCTTGATGCCCCGTTGCTGCAAACCGGGAACCGTGTGGCAGTTGAACCCCTGGAAATCTCATCGTTGCAGCAAGAGGGAAAGCAGGCAGGAGCATCCAGAGGCTTCTTAGGGAGAGGGGGTTATCAATCGAAAGGGGGATCTGCACTCAGGTTGGGTGATTGAGGGGGGAGGGGTTTTAAGGCCTGGGGTTCAGCCACTGGCAGGACGTGGGAAGGGATTCTTTTTTTTTTTTAGTTTTTATTATTTATTTTCAACATTTAAAAAAAATTTTTAGTGAATCACCGTGAGGGTACAGTTACAGATTTATACATTTTTGTGCTCATGTTTCCCCCCATACGAAGTTTGAGAACCCATCCCTTCACCAGTGCCCATTCTCCACCACCAGTAAACCCAGCGTCCCTCCCACCCTCCCCAGTCCCGTCTCCCCCCACCCCAAACTGCCACTGTGGCAGGGTATTCCCTTTCATTCTCTCTCTCTGATTAGGTGTTGTGGTTTGCAATAAAGGTGTTGAGCGGCCATTGTGTTCAGTCTCTAGTCTACATTCGGCATGCGTCACCCCTCCCCCGCATGACCTCCGACCACATTTTACTTGGTGTTCCGGGAAGGGATTCTTTTCTGGGGCATGTCTTTGTGCTGGTATTCCACCATCATCATCATTATCCCATTGATCGTCGAATTTCTTGAGCAGTCTCAGTAACGTCTCCATTCGTCCTAGCCCTGATATTTTAGCAGCCTCTCTTTACTCATCCTTCCCAACAATGCCACATTGGAGGCTCTTTCAGGGTCAGGGGAATGAGACCCACACTGTTACTGGTTTTGGCATGTGAATACAACATGGGGAGTTTGTGAGGCTCTCCCATGCGGACAGGAAACTCTTGGTAGCTTGCCAGGCTCTCCCAGAGGGAGTAGGCTACAAGATGTAGGCTAGCCTATAAGAAGTAGGCAAGCAATTCCGGGAGCTTGGTTTTAAGTCTCTGGATGCTGGCCGTTGGTGGGATCACACGGTGCCGGGGGCAGTCCCTGGGTGTGACCACCTAGCTACTGGGAAATGGGAAATCTGGGCCGAGGGGGCCCAGTCCCGATCCGAGCAGACTTGGAGGTCTCAGCCCCGGGTCCCACACACCTGGGTTCCTCTGCCGGTTCTTTCATGTGTGAGGCTCATCCTCTGGATTTATTTTCCAAGCAGACTTGCTAACAGATCTTACGCAGAGGTGGGGAAGCCCAAAGCAGGGCCAACTTGCAGCCGCAGCCTCTGGCACCCGGCACTGGTCGTCTTTCTCGGCTGTGTGCTGTGCTCGTGTGTTTGGCCTGCTTGCTTGCATCCTGCTCTTAGGGTCTTGTCTGAGGAGGATGCCTCATGCAGAAGTTGTTTTGCAACAGAGACAGACCCAGTGCCCGCCCTGGATGAGCCAGAGGGTCAGTTCATAGCAGCTGCCAGGCTGCTCGTAAGTGTCTGGCCCCTTTGCCTTTGTCAGAACACTGTGTTTCCTTCCTGGGAAGAAAGGTGGAAACGTCCTCTTCTTTTCTTTTTTTTTTTTTCCTTTTTGGGTCACACCCAGTGATGCTCAGGGATTCCTCCTGGCTCTGCATTTAGGAATTACTCCTTGGAGGTACTCGGGGGACCCTATGGGAGGCTGGGGATCGAATCCAGGTCAGCCGTGTGCAAGGCAAACGCCCTCCCTGCTGTGCTATCACTCCAGCCCCTGAAAACTTCCCCTTGTTGACTCTTTTTTTTTTTTTTGCTTTTTGGGTCACACCCAGAGATGCTCAGGGGTCACTCCTGGCTTTGCACTCAGGAATTACTCCTGGCAGTGCTTGGGGGACCATATGGGATGCCGGGGATCGAATCCGGGTCGGCCTCGTGCAAGGCAAACGCCCTACCCACTGTGCTATCGCTCTGGCCCCCCTTGTTGACTCTTGCCGGCCGCTCCTGCAGCTCCCGGCCTAGCTGGCCTTTGCGAAGGAAATCCTGGTGCGTTTTCCCAGTGGGTCTCTCCTGAGCTTCCGCTTCATCTCAGCTGTCATGGCACAATCAAGCAGGTCATTGATCTCCCAAGCTTACCTGTGAGCAGCCTCAGGGCAGGGCCCTGCCTGTCTTGGTCCCCAGCGGCTCCTACCGCAGTGCACACTCAGAGCGAAGTCGGAGCGTCTTGGCTGCATGCGTGTCGGACAAGTCACTGTCACTATCATCCCGTTGCTCATCGATTTGTTTGAGCGAGCACCAGTAACGTCTCTCATTGTGAGACTTATTGTTACTGTTTTTGGTATATCTAATACGCCATGGGGAGCTTGCCAGGCTCTGCCGTGCGGGCGCGATACTCTCGGTAGCTTGCCGGGCTCTCCGAGAGGGGTGGAGGAATCGAACACGGGTCAGCCGCGTGAAAGGCGAACGCCCTACCGCTGTGCTATCGCTCCAGGTAGCGTGTCGGACAAGACTGCAAGGTTTTTGTGTGTGTGCCTGGTGTGAAGAGACGAGCCACACCAGAAGCGATGGTAACGCCATGACAGGCGGCAGAAATGAGAAAAATCTGCCAGGCCTCAGGTTCAGTTTGTTAAGCCTGGGAGGCTGGGTTCCCAGGCGGCGAGACGGACAGAAACCCTAACTCGGTAATGCAAAACCAGCAGGAGTTTTATTCCGGTATACTGGGGTCAACTGTCTCACCCACAGAGTGGTCTCCTGATGGCGACCCCAACTTTTGACAAGCAAGCAGTTTATATGGAGTTTGATGACATAAGCCGTCCACGCCTTATTGTTTCAGAAAAGAAACTTAGTTACCAAACAAAGGTGTTTGGGGGGCTGGAGCGATAGCACAGTGGGTAGGGCGTTTGCTTTGCACGTGGCCAGCCCGGGTTTGATCCCCGGCATCCCATATGGTCCCCCAAGCACCGCCAGGAGTGGTTCCTGAGTGCAAAGCCAGGAGTAACCCCTGAGCATCGCTGGTGTGACCCAAAAAGCAAACAAACAAAGGTGTTTGGGCAAGGGTCTAGGGGAACAGTGGTGAGGCAACAGTTAAACACTAATTTCCAGTATCAGTACCAATTTTATGATTACATAGGCCTCTCATTCTTTTTGGGTTAACAAAAAGCAATTTCTGGGGCATTGTGAGAATTGATTAATTGAGCCCATTTGCTGAGCCCCGGAACTTTCCCAGGTGGGTTCAGGTTGGCTAGTTACATGTTGCTTTATTGCTGGGAAACTGAAACTGTTTTAGTTACTGTAACGGAACCTGAGGCTGGGCTGATTTTGTTGATTTCTGTCACCCGTCATGGCTGCACTCTGGCTTGTTCTGAGTCTCACAAGTCCCTGGAACTGGAACAGTTTCGGTTTCTCAGAAGTCAAACAACGTGCAACTAGCCAACCTGACCCCACCTGGAAAGTTCCTGGGCCCAGCAAGTGGGTTCAATCAATCACCATGTTCCAGAAATTGTCTTGTGTTAACCACAAAGAATGAGCAGCTTATGTAACCATATGCTATATAAAACCCCTGTAACTGGATTCGGGGTCCTTGTCTTGGAGCCGCTGTGTCGGTGTCAACTCGGACCCTTGCTTGAGTTAGCAATAAAATTCTCGCTTGCTGTTAGGAGATATGAAGGCATGAAATTTGCTTATAAATAGATAGACATGGAGAGTATCATGCTAAGTGGAATGAGTCAGAGAGGGACAGACATAGAAGGACTGCACTCATTTGTGGAGTATAGAAGAACATCACATGAGGCTGACACCCAAGGACAGTAGATACAAGGGCCAGGGGGATTGCCCCATAGCTGGAAGCCTGCTTCATGAGCGGAGGGGAGAAGGCAGATGGAATAGAGAAGGGATCACTAAGAAAATGATGGCTGGAGGAACCAATTGGGATGGGAGATGCATGCCAAAAGTAGATAATGGACCAAACATGATGACCTCTCAGTGTCTGTGTTGCAAGCCATAATGCCCAAAAGTAAAGAGAGAGTATGGGGAATATTGTCTGCCATGGAGGCAGGGGGAGGGTGGGAAAGGGGTGGATATTGGTGGTGGGGAATGTGCACTGGTGGAGGGATGGGTGTTTGATCATTATATGATTGTAACCCAAACATGAAAGCTTGTAACTATCTCACAGTGATACAATAAAATTTAAAAAAAAAGGAGAGAGATTGGCATATGTATTTTTTATCTAATTACAAAAAAAAAATTAAATAAAACTCCCTGCTCTTGCTTCACGAGAGTGGTCCCTCTTCCTTATTCTGAGACCCGGTCACACTTTTGGTTTAACGCCACATTCATACTTGAGTACCAAGGCCTATGCCACTGCTCTAGGGATTAGCTGCTCCACCAACATGTGTGGAAGGGGCCGTGGTTGGTTTTAATGCACCACCAGGGCCCGAGAACTGGTCACAAAGACTTTCTGTGGTCTGGGAGGGTGTTTTGGACAACGAGTACACTTGAGTTCATGAGCTGAGTCATGCAGATAGTTCTCCCCATGCCAAGGGACATCACCCAGTCCTTTGAGTGTGGAATTGAACAAAAGGGTGGAGCTGAGACATTGATCTCCTCATACCCTTGGTTCCCCCACCAGCCCCCCAATTCTGGGCCTTTAGACCAGGCCTGGAATCTCTCCCGTGAGCTCTCTGGGCGGGGTCTTTGGACCAGGTCACTGTCTCTCCCGGTCTCCGGCCCATGAAAGAGAGTGAGTGGTTATTCCCCATTTTGTAGCATCTGTGATGATATCAAATTAGTAAAGAAAACTTCAGCCACATAGTGGATAGTGTTGGGCCAAGTAAAGGCTAAAAGTTGACCCTGAGACTTACGGGCTCCCACCTGCGCTCACTGTGTAGCTCTGCGCTGACTCTTAGCCCCTAGAGCTGGCCAGGACCACCTGGATTGGCTCTGGTGAGTCATAGGAAGGTGTGACCTGACCTTGAATGGTGTTAAAGAAATCATGTTCTCCCGTTTGAGCCGATGACTGTTACCATGTCTTGTTCCCCTGCATCTTGTCTGGATGTGGGGCGATACTTGGTTTGACTCCAGCTTGCATTAATCTTGTATGCACTTTACAGACACCCTGGAATGTAGCTCTAGGGGATAAATGCGATCACAGTGTTTGGGTCACTTGAGGAGAGAGTTTGAGGCTAACCGGCAGTGTGCAGCCTTAGGAGGACGAATCAAGCTTCCTGTATGTATATCTCTCCTTTTTGGTTCCGGCAGCTCTCATTGGGTTGGGGCGAAGTCGGGTGGGATTTCTCAGTCCCCACAGAATGGCATGAGTCGATATTTAAAACAACTTTCTTTCAGCACTATCTGTAGTCATCTGGATACATCAACACCCCACATCTCCTCTGGGTTCCGCTTGTTTGGAGAAGCTGGATTAATACTGAGTCTCTCTCTTTTTTTATTTTATTTTTTTTAATTTTTGGGTCACACCCAGTGATGCACAGGGGTTCCTCCTGGCTCTGCAACTCAGGAATTACTCTGGGCGGTGCTCGGGAGACCACATGAGGTGCTGGGAATTGAACCCGGGTCAGCTGCGTGCAAGGCAAACGCCCTCCCCGCTGTGCTATCACTCCAGCCCCCAATACTGAGTCTCTTGACCTCATTCTTTTTTTTTTTTTTTTTGCTTTTTGGGTCACACCCGGCAATGCACAGGGGTCATTCCTGGCTCATGTACTCAGGAATTAGCCCTGGCGGTGCTCAGGGGACCCTATGGGATGCTGGGATTTGAACCCGGGTCGGCCGCGTGCAAGGCAAACGCCCTACCCGCTGTGCTATCACTCCAGCCCCTTGACCTCATTCTTTTTTCATCTTGTTTCTTTGGGTCCAAATAATCATCTGGACAATCACCCCGGTGGCTATAGAGCTGTCTTCAAGTCATCAGTGGTGCCAAAGGAGAGCGGAACACATTTAGTAAAGTGTTTGACCCAGAGTTTCTCCTCTTTGCCTCACACACCTTTGGATTTTTTTGTTTTGTTTTTGTTGTTGTTGCTGTTTTTTACATCTATCAGAGGCACCACAGTCTCAGATCAAATAAAGGCCCTCAAGAAGCCGGTGACAGCTCGCAGAGCTTTGCACACTTCATTGGAAAGCCATAAACACAATTACTAGATCATTAAGGACTGTAAAACAGAGGCTTTGAAGCAATGCACACAGAATTGCCTAGTTGGGCATGAACAGTGCCCTGCGTATGCCAACACCTACCTCCCCGCTGGAAGCCGCCCGGAGAAAGGGAAAGGAATGAGAATAGAAACACTCCAGGTGTGAGGCGGTTTGATAAGGACCCAGTTTCCACCCTCGCCTGTCGCAGGATGGCATTAACTGCGCGCGTGGAGCCCCGATGTCCTCATCTGTAAAACAAAATCCTGAGGATTGGTTGTGTTAATGCTTATGATGTTTGGATTTATAAAAAAAATAGCTATTGGGTTTTTCATATGACCCAAATATATTTCTCATCCATACTTGGACTGGAGCAATAGCACAGCGGGTAGGGCATTTGCCTTGCACGCGGCCGACCCGGGTTCGATTCTACCATCCCTCTCAGAGAGCCCGGCAAGCTACCGAGAGTATCCTACCCGCATGGCAGAGCCTGGCAAGCTCCCCGTGGCGTATTTGATATGCCAAAAACAGTAACAACAAGTCTCACAATGGAGACGTTACTGGTGCCCACTCTAGCAAATTGATGAACAACGGGACGACAGTGCTACAGTGCAGTGCTACTTGGTCTTCATTCCTAGCTGTCAAAGTCCCGAGGGTATCCAAAGCGTTGCACGAGACAAGGTGTCTTTTTTGTCTTATGACTGAGGCAATGGGGGCAGCACCTAGGGAGGGGTGTTGGTTGCCAAGGAAACTTACTGTGTGATCAGAGGGTTGAAACTTCCAGGTCTCTGGGGAGCAAAGGGCTGGAACTTCAGCAGTCAGTGGCTATTGATTTAATCAGTTGTACCTAAGGAGAGTGGCACAATTATAGAGCTCCCTAGAAGCACAAGAGGATGGGGTTCGGAGGGCTTCCTGGAAGGGCTGGAGAGCAGCCAGCCTGAAGAGGGTGTGGACTCCCCGTGTTCTCTCTCTACATCCCACCTTGTGCCTTGTCCCACCCTTCCAGACAGCCAGTGAGTAAAAGGGTCTCCTGACTTCTGGGAGCTCCAGATAATTCAATGCCGCTACGAACAGGCTAGCAGGGACCTCTGACCTCTGACTGAGGCCGTTCCCTGGGCTTGTGACAGGCAGCTGGAGTTGGGCTGGTCACAGCAGCCTCGACGTTACTGGAGAGACGGGAGGCTGACTTGGCTAGACAGTGGGGCGTCTTCACATACCCTCACGCTGGAATTGGGTTTAGGGATGCCAGCTCGATGCCTGAACTCGTCTTCTGGGTCAGTTGGTGAGGGCTACCTGAGGGCCCCGGCCCAAGCTTGAGCTGTCTCCCGGTTCTGGAGGGCAGAGGCCCAAGATTAAGATGTTGGCAGAATCGGGTTCCTGCTGAGGGTCTTGGGAGTGGGGGTGGGGGGTAGGGATGTTTCTCTCCCTCTGACTCAGGTCACCTTCACTCTGTGTGTCCAGTGTCCTCTTTCTTATAAGGACACCGTTCATATAGGGTAAGGGCTCCCTCTGATGACCCCGTTTAAAAAAATTATTTATTTATTTATTTATTTATATTTCTTTTTGGGTCACACCTGGCAAAGCACAGAGGTTACTCCTGGCTCTGCACTCAGGAATTACTCCTGGCGGTGCTCAGGGGACCATATGGGATGCTGGGATTCGAACCCGGGTTGGCCGTGTGCAAAGCCCTCCCCGCTGTGCTATTGCTCCAGTCCCCAAATTATTTATTTTTATAAAGTTGTTCACAGTAATTTATTACATTCGATATCCGAACACCAATCCTACCATCATTATTTTACACCTTCCCACCATCATTATTTTCAATTTTCCCACCTGATGACCCCATTCTAACATGATTATCCCCATAAAAGCTCCTGTATCCCGGTGACATCGGAGATTCTGGGGGCAGGTCCTCAACATACCGGTTTAGAGGAGGCAGTTCAGCACCCAAGTTCCGCCTGTGTGCTTCCTGTCACGGGAGAGATGGAGTGAATTTACCCAACCTTTGAGTCGCTGCTGCCTTGTGACTTGCATTGGCCCAGGGATGTTAACAGAGGGGTTGTAATCAGGGGTCCCCCACTTTTTCTCTCACTCCTGCCCTGCAGTTGCCCTGGGGGCAATCCCAGGCTCGTGTGCTGGAGGGAGAGAGGCTCACGGTGTATGGCCAACCTGGCCCAGGGATACCAGCGGAGTCTATCAAAGACCAGATGTCGCACTAGAGCACAGTTGCACTGTTGTGACTGTGACCTGGTATGATCGCTGGTACCACGGATGGTCTCCTGAGTCCTGCCAGGGGTCACCCCTGAGCATTGCTGGGTGTTCCCCACCCCAACAAAAGACTTATTATTGGTTTTACAATATTATGGGATCTCAGGGGCTTAACTTCACCCCGTCTGTATGTGTGTAATATCCCTGCCAGCACCAAAAAGACACTTCTTATCCCTGCTTAGCCCCCTCCTTAGTGCCTCCAGTAACCATCCTGATGGTTTTTTGCTTAGTTTTGGGGCCACAAAAACTTTTTGCTTAGTTTTTGCCTTTTGGGTCACACCTGGTGATGCACAGGGGTTACTCCTGGCTCTGCACTCAGGAATTACTCCTGGCGGTGCTCAGGGGACCATATGGGATGCTGGGAATCGAACCCGGGTCGGCCATGTGCAAGGCAAATGCCTGGTGATGTGTAGGGCTTACTTCTGGCAAGTGCCCTATGCCCTATACTATTGCTCCATCCCTACTATCATAGTTTTTACTGAGTCTAAGAGTTGTTTTTTTTTTTCCAGTTTGCTTTAGTTATTCATATTCTACCTATAAGTAATTGCCTTTGACTTAGCAAAATTACTTTGTTTTCTATCCATTTTGTCCTAAATGACACAACTTCATCTTTTTAAATCATGGAGTTATCCCTCCCCGCCCCAAGCAAAGCCCTGGCAGCTGAAAACCTCCAGAACCTAACCGCCGCCATGCTCAAGGCCACTCTCCACACGGTTGGACAACCTCTCCCAAGAGGGGATGAACCTCACCCCAGAAAGGATTAACCTCACCAGAGAGTGGACCGGCAGGAAAGCCCAGGTATTCGGGAACCCGTGACTGAGATCTCCAAGCCTGCTTGGATTGGGACTGGGCCTCCTTCCCCCAGCTCCCCAGTTTTCCAGAAGCTTGGTAGTCATGCCCATAAACTGCCCTCGGCACCATGTAATCTCACCAACGGCCAAGACTCAGAGACTATAAACTAAAGCTCTTGGAAGAGAGCAACACAGAATTTCTTGGACATTATATTCTATCCATAACAAACCATGCAAAACAAATCGTCTAGTATTGCCTTTTCAGCAGGTTTGAATGGTGATGAGACTGGTGTTGAAATATCGAATGTAACCAAAGTAGAGAGAGAGTATGGGGGGAAATTGTCTGCCACACAGGCAGGGTAAGAATTGGAACAGGGTGGGGAGGTGGGGGAATACTGGGGATTTTGGTGGTGGAACATGTGCACCAGTGAAGGGATGGGTGTTTGATGATTGTATGACCGAAGCTCAAACATGAAAGCTTTGTAACTGTATCTCACGGTGAAAAAAAAAAAGGGTGGGGGGGGAATAATAATAAAATAATAAAATAAAATTAACATTCTGAATTAAAAAAGAAAAAGTAATGTGGAGTTCATGCCCAATTCAATCAGCGTAATCAATGGCTGAATAAAGAGCAGTACTCTTATATTATTAAAAAAATGATGGAGTTATATTCCATTGAGTAAGTTCTTTTTTTTTCATTATTTTATTTTGGCTTTTTGGGTCACACCCAGCAATGTGCAGGGTTTACTCTTGGCTCTGCACTCAGGAATCACTCCTGGAAGTGCTCAGAAAACCATATGGGATGCCAGGGATCAAATCTGGGTCAGCTGCATGCAAGGCAAATGCCCTATTCACTGGACTAACTCTGGCCCCTCCATTGAGTAAGTTCTTGATTCACTCATAGGTTGATGGGAATTTAGATTGTGTCTGTGCTTTCACTATTGTGAATAATGCTGCTATGAATAGAGAGGTCCAAATATCCCTTTATGAAATTTATGCTTTCATAGTCATATGTGCGTAGGACATTTTAGTGTTAAATGAACAATCACTGTGGAATTACAGTGTCTTAGAAATTCTCAAGTACTATGTCGCTATAAATAGCCACCTACATTTGATTGCATGCTATGTAATAATAATGATAGGAGGGTTGGAATGAACATGATGAATAAATTAGACACTGACTATAGTGTACAAATATGACCCTACAATAATGCACATAGACCATTTATCATAATACGTTGTGATTGTGTGGTTCTATAAGGACCACCTGTGAGCAAAGTAAAACTCAGAGAATTGAATGGCCTCGGTTCAAGTCACAAAAGTAAATGACCTGGGTTTTTTTGGGGGGTTGGGCATGCCCAATAGTGCTCAGGGCTTATTCCTGGCAGTGCTCATGGGACCCTGGGCAACGCTGGGGATTGAACCTGGTTGGCTGCATGCAAGGCAACTGTCCTGCATGTTGTGCTATCACTCTGGGCCCAGATGGCCTAGTCTTTACTAGAATTTGAACTATTATTTATATAACAGAATAAAACATGGTATAGTATTCGCCCATTTTCTGTGGAGGGTGCTCTTAAAAATAAGAAGAGATGGGGCTGGAGCAATAGCACAGCAGGTAGGGCGTTTGCCTTGCACGTGGTCAACCCAGGTTCGATTCCCAGCGTCCCATATGGTCCCCTGAGCACTGCCAGGGGTAATTCCTGAGTGCAGAGCCAGAAATGACCCCTGTGCATCACCTGGTGTGACCCAAAAAGCAAAAATAAATAAATAAATAAGAAGAGATGATCACTTTATTTCTGGAAATCTTGTGTGTTGGAATTTGAAATGGGGACAGACAAAGAAGGTACGGCATCCTTTCTCCATCCAGCCACTCGCCCATCCTTCCATCCCTCTATCCAGCTCTCCACCCCTTATCCATTTTCCCATCCATTCATTCATCCCCTCCCACCATCCTTCCATCCAGCCACTCACACACCATCCATTTATCTATTCAGCTACTTTATAAAAATTAATCCAGCAAATAAAAAAGGCCTACTCTCCATAAGGAACTTTACCAAGCACCATGTTTTCATTTACCCTTTTTCTCCCACCATTTCATTTTTTTTCTCATTCATGTCTTCTTTTTCTTCTTTTTTTTTTCCGGTTTTTGGGTCACACCTGGCGATGCACAGAGGTTACTCCTGGCTCTGTACTCAGGAATTACTCCTGGCGGTGCTCAGGGGACCATATGGGATGCTGGGATTTGAACCCGGGTCGGCCTCGTGCAAGGCAAACGCCCTACCCACTATGCTGTCACTCCACCCCCTCATGTCTTCATTTTCAATTTCTTCTGTAAATGTTGACAAGAACGGGGGGAGAAAAACCACCAACCTTGTTAGGGCCGCTTTGTATTGATGGGTATTGTTCGGTTTAGCTCATTGATTCATTTAGTGAGAATCCATATATATTTTTTCCCATTAAAAAATTAAAGTTCTGTGATTTACAAAGTTACAAAGTTAAATTTTAGACATACAATATTGTAGCACTGAACTCACCGCTGGTGTCAACTCCCCTCCACAAGTGTCCCCAGGTTCCCTCCCACTATCCCACTCCCTACCCGTGAGCTTGCCCTGTTGACAAGCACCTTTCCAAGTTCAGTTGTTAAAGTTTGGGTCTCTTGATTTCAGTATTGTTAACGCTGTAGTTTGAATATTTGGCTCTATCATTCCTTAACAGCAACAACGACGGTCCTCATAGCCCTGATCCTGAAAGAGCCCCCCAAATACGCCATTGGGCTACACTAGCACGCGACAGGGATGAATGGAGACGTTACTGGCACCCACTCGAGCAAATAGATGAACAACGGGATGACAAATGATACAAGTGCTACCAATTTCCTTAATGAACATAGATACAAAAATCCTCAGCAAAATCTTAGCAAACTAGTTGCTGGAGCGATAGCACAGTGGATAGGGGCATTTCTCTTGCACATGGCCGACCCGGGTTCGATTCCCAGCATCCCATATGGGCCCCTGAGCACTGCTAGGGGTAATTCCTGAGTGCATGGGTCAGGAGTAACCCCTGTGCATAGCTGGGTGTGACCCAAAAAGAAAAAAAAAAATCTTAGCAAACTGAATTCAACAGCACATCAAAAACAAAACAAAACGAACAAACAACCCCCCCGCAAAAAAAAAAAAACCCAAACCCATACACCATGGTCAAGTGGGAATCATCACAGGGATGCAAGGATGGTTCAATATATGCAAATCAATGAATATAATACAGCAGATCAGTAAAGAGAAAGATGAAAATATATCAATTGATGCAGAGAAAACTTTCAACAAGTTTCAACATCCATTTATGATGAAAAAAGAGCCTCAATTAGGGTTGGGAGGAACTTTCCTTAAGTTAATAACTAGTTACCTGTAACTGTTACACAGCCAATGTTTTTCTTAACAGTGGAAAACTGATAGTATTCCCACTAAGATCAGGCACAAGATGAGGGTGTCCACTGTCTCCACTCTTATTCAACACTGTATTAGGAGCCTTGGCAACAGCGATCAGGCAAGACAAGAAAATCAAAGGGATATAAATTGGAAAAGAGGGAAATCAAATTACTTCTATTTGCCTTGTACAGGGATTGAGTTCTGTCATTGTTGAAGGAGGACTCGCTGAGATTCAGACACTCTTTGAACAGAACTGTAGAGAGGTGGCTTTTGCGGAAGCCAAATTACCTCTATTTACTGATGGTTTAGTTCATTTAAAAGTTAACTGTCTGGACTGGAGTGATAGCACAGCAGGGAGGGCGTTTGCCTTGCATGCAGCTGATCTGAGTCCGATTCCCAGCATCCCATACGGTCCCCTGAGCACCACTCGGGGTAATTCCTGAGTGCATGAGCCAGGAGTAACCCCTGTGCACCACCAGGTGTGAACCAAAAAGCAAAAAAAAAAAAAAAAAAAAAAAAAAGTCAACTGTTGTGAGGGGCTGGAGGGATATCACTGTGGGTAGGGCGTTTGCGTTGCATGTGGCTGACCTGGGTTCGATTCCTCCGCCCTTCTCAGAGAGCTCGGCAAGCTACCGAGAGTATCTCGCCCACATGGCAGAGCCTGGCAAGCTACCCATGGCATATTCAGTATTTCAATATGCCAAAACCCAGTAACAACGAGTCTCACAATGGAGACGCTACTGGCGCCCGCTCGAGCAGATCGATGATGACAGTGACAACTGTCGTGAGATCACCTTGACCTACCAGTTTTACATAGAAACATAGCATGGATTTACATGGTTTCAGCGTACTCTGCTTTTTCTTTTTCTTTTTCTTTTTTTCAACCTAATTTTTTTATTATTTTTTCTTTTTTTTTTAACTTTTAATTAAATCACCATGTGGAAAGTTACAAAGTTCTCAGGTTTATGTCTCAGTTATACAATATTCAAACACCCATCCCTTCACCAGTGCCCATATTCCACCACCAAAACCCCCAGTATACCCCCTGCCCCCGCCCCCTAACCCCTACTGTATAACTAATGAATTTCACTTCATTTTTTCTTTACCTTGATTACATTCCATAATTCAACACAAAACTCACTATAGTTGTTGGAGTTTCCACCCAAGAGAGACAGACCTACTACATTTGATAATTAGTTTTTCATTGCTGGAAATGAAGAGATATGTAGCCCCACTGCTACAAGTACATAACTCTCTCTCTTTTTTTTCCTTTTTCCTTTTCCCCCCTTTTTTTTTTCTTTTTCCCCCTCATCCCCCTTCCCGCGCCTCATAGTATGGTGTACGCCACGCCGCGTCGGCCAGCATGGGGCTTTTGCTTAGTTCACAGTCCAGAGAGGTGGCTGCTACATTAATAACCTTCAATATTTAATATTTCAACAAAATCTTACTGTTATTATTTGGAGTTTTCCCCCCAAGTCAGACCTGTTCAAAAGGAACCATTTCACATTGTTGACAATTATAAATGTTAAGTCGCGCAGATGCTGCTGCGTCCTCGCGGTTTTGGATTTCTGTATAAAGTCCAGGGAAAATTCTGCCAGAAATTACATAGCCCAGCTCACAGTCCCAGTGCATTGCTGTAAGAAGTCTCTGGAATCAAAGTCTTTAGGCGCAGAGGGTCCACTTCACGCTCAGCGGCTCCGGATTTATCTGGGCCGAGGGCGTGCCGGTTACGCCCCCTTCCCATGAGTTCCTGGGAGCCCCAAAAGTAAAAACCAAATACCTCTGGGTTTGGAGTCACAGAAGATGGCGCCTGCCACGTGGGTGCCGCCAGCCCGCCGCTTTCCGTGCAGGAAGACAGGGTGGGGAGGAAGAAAATCCACCCCCGGCAGCACAGAGTTGTAGCCCAGTTCGCAGTCCCAGTGCATTGCTATGGGATGCTGCGCTGGATGCCCGAATGTGTTACATCTCTGGAATCAAAGTCTTTAGGCGCAGAGGGTCCGATTCACGCTCAGCAGCTCCGCTCTGCTTTTTCTTGTGTTTTTTTTTTGTTGTTGTTTGTTTGCTTTTGGGGTCACATATATATGTATGCAAATTATCTCAAAAATTCACTTCAAGATAATACATTTCCATGTATTTATAATAAAAGGGCGGGTAGCCTGGGCCATTGCTTCTAATTTTTCCTTCCAATTCTTCCTCCATGATATCCCACACCAACTCCATTTTCCATAGCCCTTTGAGGTCCTTTCCACTTAAGAGGCACGAAAGAAATCTGGCGTCTTCTTGAATTGGGCCTTGGCCATGGGACTTGCTTTGACTAATGAAATGTGAACACAGGGGGAAGGTACCAGGCCTGGCCTTCAGAAAGCGATCATGCCTTTCTCCTGATTTTTTCGTGCCTTGTTAATTTGCTGTGAGAAAAACAGGCCTCAGGTAGTCACGGGTCTGAGTGGAATGAGGACCCCCTGAACAGATATTATCCCCTCCTGAAGCTTGGGGATTCCAAGTTCATGAATATCAGATGAGTTCAACAGAACGACAACCAACCACGGGCCCTTGACTGCAAAGTTTAAGTGTGCAGGGGACGGAGCTCAGTGGTAGAGCACTGGCTTTGCGTGTGCGAGGTCTGGCTTGGGTGCCTGGCATTGCCAACATCACTGTCACTGTCATCCCGTTGCTCATCGATTTGCTCGAGCGGGCACCAGTAACGTCTCCATTGTGAGACTTGTTACTGTTTTTGGCATATCGAATATGCCATGGGGAGTTTGCCAGGCTCTGCCGTGCGGGCGGGATACTCTCCGTAGCTTGTCGGGCTCTCCGAGAGGGGCAGAGGAATCAAACCCGGGTTGGCCATGTGCAAGGCAAACGCCCTACCTGCTCTGGGCTATCGCTCCAGCCCACTGCCAACATAAACATGCATTCCTTTTCTCACGGGTCATTGAGGTTTTGACATTGTTATGTACTAGAAACTGAAGACACAGGAGGGGTTGGGTCTCATCTGGTGGGTGGGCTCCACACAGGGACTGAGTTTTATTGGTGTTGAAGGAGGACTCGCTGAGATTCAGACGCTCTTCGAAGGGAGCTGTAGAGAGGGGGCTTTGGAGGGCTAGACTGTGCCATTAAAGCGCCGACCCCCAGGGTAAGAGCCGGCATTCTGGGAGATGTGAATTCACCGAGAGAGCAGGTCAGAGATAATTGATGAGTCCTCCTCTTTAAAAAGGGCTCCGGCACCATGGAAATAACCAGCGTGTTCAGCTTCGTGACGGTGGATTATAATTACCAAGTTATTAACTGGAGCATTATGGGAATGATTGATGTTTCTGGCTCCACGTAATGTGTCCTTTAAATGCTAAATAATACGTTAAATGCAAGAAATAAATAAGTTCGATGGCTTATTTATGGGGTAATTATGGGATATTTTCAGCCCATAAACTAAGGTGTCGGTAGAAACCGAAGCTATGGAGGAGAAACAGATCCGGACTAGGATTCAGGAGGCCTGGGTTCCCCCGTGACCGTGTGACCTTGAACAGGACCTGTCCCCGCTGTGAGTTCCAGTCTCTTTCTTTGGAAAAATGGCACGAAAGGACCCATCTCCGGTCTTGGTTGTGACCACTGTGTCCGTTCCAGTTTGTAAGCCCCTGACACATAAAGCTGAAGACAGAAGGGTAGCAGTCTCCCTAGTATCACCACCCAAAGAAGAGATTTTTGGCCCTTCCAGTGAAGCGATCTCCTACTTTTTGCTTTTATTTTATTTTATTTTATTTTATTTTATTTTTTTGGTTTTTGAGTCACACCTGGCGATGCACAGGGGTTACTCCTGGCTCTGCACTCAGGAATTACTCCTGGTGGTGCTCAGGGGACCATATGGGATGCTGGGATTCGAACCCGGGTCAGCCGCGTGCAAGGCAAACGCCCTACCCGCTATGCTATCACTCCAGCCCCCTACTTTTTGCTTTTAGTCTCTAAGCAATTGGTCCAATTTGCAACCAAGCCTTGGTGTAAGCGCCCTTGGAAAATATCCTTCATTTTCTGTCCTCTGCTGAAAGGATTAAACAGACACTTGGGTAAGTTTGGGCGAGAATGGGGCCAAAAGTCAAAGCCATGCGTGTGATTCGCAGTCTAAAGATAACCTCTGTTCACATTTTCATATTGGTTCCTGGGTATTTGTGTGCATGCGCGCGCGTGTGTGTGTGTGTGTGTGTGTGTGTTTAACTGGTGTGTGGAATTTCTTTTTTTAAATATGGAATTGGAAGCAGGTGGCACATGCTGGCTTGCCACCTGCTTTGGAGCTGTTTCCAGCGGCTTTCCTCGGCTCCTGGAAAACATATTTCCAGTGGCTGCAGTGGAGGGGTGTTTCCAAGGAAGCGTCTGTGTGGGAGAGTTATTTGTGGGCGTCTGGCCCTTTCACACCAAAATTACACTTGCAGACTTGCTGAAACCGTCATTGCAAATTGGTCTTAAATGGGCCAGGACTTGTGGCTTTACGATTCTTCTCCACTTCTCCACCTTCTCCTCGGTCCCCCGGGCGCCCCCCCCACCCCAGATTCTCTGCCAAGTAGTTAATGATGGGGTTGGGCATTTACCCTGTTGGGGGGCTCTCAGTCTAAAGGGGCTCCGTGGTGATCCATTTTGTAAAAGGGAAGAATGTCATTCAAATAATCACTCTCCAATTTTTCCGCTCAGCTGAGAGTTTTTTTTTTAAATTGAGTCCTCAGGTCCATTGGCAGGTGAACGCTCCCCCTCCCCCACCCGCCCATCCTCCCTAACTCCCCTCCTCAGTGCCAAGCACACTGAGACTTGGAATAACAAGAAGTTCCTTCCTTCATCCCCATGGCCGCCCACAGCCCTGCCAGTGCTTCCTTTGAGTTGTAGTGTCAGTGATCTAGACTAGATTAGAGGAAAAAAAGGGAACAATTATGAGTTTATTTTAATGTAGATTAGAAATATAGGGGCTGGAGCGATAACACAGCGGGGAGGGCGTTTGCTTTGCACGCGGACGACCGGGTCCCATCCCTGGCATCCCACAGGGTCGCCCCCCCCAGCACCACCAGGAGTGATTCCTCAGTGCAGAGCCAGGAGGAACCCTTGAGCATCGTCGGATGTGACCCTAAAAGCAAAAATTAATTAATTAAAAAAGAAAAAAAGAAATATATAAACATGATATGCAGCACATAATTTTTATAATATACAATGTATCTGCGTTACTTGCAAATCAATCTCAGTATTCATGGATATTATTGCTTAGGATAGGAGAAAATTTTTTTTTTTTTTGCTTTTTGGGTCACACCTGGCGATGCGCAGAGGTTACTCCTGGCTCTGCACTCAGGAATTATTCCTGGCGGTGCTTGGGGACCATATGGGATGCTGGGAACCGAACCCAGGTCGGCTGCATGCAAGGCAAATGCCCTACCCGCTGTGCTATCACTCCAGCCCCAAGGAGAATTTCTTTTTTTCTTTTCTTTTTTTTTTGTGGGGGGAGGCACACCAGGTCATGCTCAGGGCTTACTCCTGGCTCTGCGCCCAGGGATCGTTCCAGATGGGGCTTGAGGGACCATATTGGGCACCAGGGATCAAAGTCAGGTTGTCCATGTGTACGACCAATGCCCTTCCTACTGTACTGGAGTGCCAGCGCCTGGGGAGAATTTATTCAAGCACCATATTTATGTGACAATGACACGGCAAAGACAGGATGGGGATTTTGGTAAATGTAGTGATGCCTGTTTTTGTGACCGACATTTTTGGGAGATAACATTGGATAGTATCCTGGTTAATGTTCCCTCCTTCCTTCCCTCGCTCCCTGCCTCCCTGCCTCCCTCCCTCCCTCCGTCCCTCCCTCCCTCTCTCCCTCCCTTCCATGGTGGGGATTGAGCCCAGGCTCTTTGTTTGGGTCGGGGAGGATCCCAAGCCATGCTCAGGACCCCACCGGGGACTCTGGGTCAAGGGAACTGGCGGTTCAACACAGGGCCTGGAGGATGCATTGCTGCTTGGGTCTTGCAGTAGTGGACGTTTTCTGGGCTCCTCCAGGGTCACACCCAGTGATGCCTGGGACCACGTAATACTGGGAATCGAATCTGGGGCTGGACGCTTGCTAAGCATGTAGCCTAACCACTACACTGTCTCCTGAGCCCCCGTCAGGTGGTACTCAGGACTTACTCCTTGCTCTATCCCTGACCACAGAGGGTGCCAGGGATTAAACCCAGACTAGGGGCATGCAAGGCAAGGGCCTAACCCACTGTACAATCTGTCCAGTTTGTGCTCAGACTTTAAAAAAATGCCTCTTGATTGTTCAGGATGGGAGATGTGTAGCTGAAAGTAGATAAAGGACCAAACGTGATGGCCTCTCAGTATCTGTACTGCCATAATGCCCAAAAATAGAGAGAGAGAGAGAGAGAGAGAGAGAGAGAGAGAGAGAGAGAGAGAGAGAGAGAGAGAGAGAGAGAGAGAGTATGGGGCAAATTGTCTGCCACAGAGGTAGGAGGAGGGGTGGGATGGGATGGGGGTGGGGGAGAGGAATACTGGGGACATTGGCGGTGGAAAATGTGCACTGGCGAAGGGATGGGTGTTTGGTCATTGTATGAAACTCAAACATGAAAGCTTTGTAACTGTATCTCACGGTGATTCAATAAAAAAATAAACAAATAACTCCTCTTAACAGCCTCTCTGTGTGCAATCTTGCCCGCCTGCAATTCCTTCTCCACACCACAGCCAAAGCGTTTGTTTCCAGAACAAACTGAAGAATTCTCATTACCGCCTCTCATGACTTTGTCCTCAAAGCTGGAGGCTCTTGCATCTGATTCCCTGACAAGGCTAAGAACTAGGTGTCCGTGTCCTTTTCCAGATGGAACGGAGCTGCAGTTCAGAGACCGAGAGCGGCTTGAGGTTCACACAACTGATAAGTAGGATAGAAGGAACCCGCAAACCAGATTGTTCTACCAGACTTACATCTCCATGCAGCTGACAGTGAGGCATTTGCTTAGACAGATAGAAGCCAGGAATATGAGTTGGTTGTGTTGCTTGAAAGTTGGAGAAAAAAAAACATAACTCAAGCTGATCATAGTCAGATTTTATGTTATTGGCTCAAAAAAGTTAAAAGTCAAAAAATAAACCTCCAAGTCTGGGATAGGCTTCAGGTAAGACTGGATCCAGGTTCCTAGTTCTTCTTCCTCTTCTTTTTTCAAATGTAGGAGTACTGCTATTTATTCAGCTATTGATTAAGCCAATTGAATTGGGCATGAACTCCACATTGCTTTAAAAAAATTTTTTTTAATTGGGTATCTGTGAGATAGACCATTACAAAGCTTTTCATAATTGTGTTTCAGTCATACAATGATCCAGCACCCATCTCTATCTCTCCACCAGTGTACATTTCCCACCACCAATGCCCCCCATTTCCCCATCACCATCCCCCAACCCCCCACTCCCACCCCCAACCTCCTTCTATGGGAGGCACTTTCCTTCTTTTGCTCTCTCTCTCTCTCTCTCTCTCTCTCTCTCTCTCTCTCTCTCTCTCTCTCTCTCTCTCTCTCTCTCTCCTTCTCTCTCCCTCTCCCTCTTCCTCTCCTTTTTGTTTTTTGGGTCACACCCAGCAATGCACAGGGGTCACTCCTGGCTCTGCACTCAGGAATTACCCCTGACGGTGCTCAGGGGACCATATGGGATGCTGGGAACCGAACCCAGGTTGACCGCGTGCAAGGCAAACGCCCTACCCGCTGTGCTATCGCTCCAGCCCTCCCTCTCCTTCTCCTTTTGTGCATTATTATTTGCAATACAGGCCTCGGGTTCAATACCCTGCACAGCAAAAATGAAAAAAGATGAAATAACCTTGGACTTAATAACTCAGATAGGACTTCTGCAACACTTTCCTGGTGCCTGTGAGGATAGAGACTTCGTATCTTGAACTTACCTACACAAACCATTGTTTGAATCAATTACTGCATCTGATGCACGCCGACTTTAAGCTAGTGTGCTTCACTTCATTGCTCTCATGTCCAAATGGGAGGCTCTTGACCACCCTGCCACGACCAAGGCCCATGGGCACGTCTCCCCCAAAGCAAGTCTACTCACTTTCACCGGAAGAAGATGCCACCTGGAACTTCCATAGAGAGAGGGAGAAAAGTCAGTGCCTGTCTTCCAAGCTTCAATGGGCAAAGAGTGATTCTCTTAGTTCTCATTGAGATGTACCCTTGAAATGGCAGCCTTGGTTCACTGAGCGTGTGGAGGAATCCCAGGGTCCCAAAGAACGAGGCTCCATCGACTCAGCCTGTGCCGTGTAGGTGGGCTGCTGGCAGGTTTGTTTGCAGCATTGCTTATTGGATAGTTTAGGTCCTCTGTTGAGACCACTTATTGAAGGGGACAAGCCCTGTAGCACCGTGGCACTGTCGTCCCGTTATTCATCGATTTGCTTGAGTGGGCACCAGTAACGTCTCCATTGTGAGACTTGTTACTGTTTTGGCATACTGAATATACCATGGGTTGCTTGCCAGGCTTAGCTTTTCTTTCTTTTTTGTTCTTTTTTTTTGGTTTTTGGGTCACACCCGGCGATGCACAGGGGTTACTCCTGGCTCTGCACTCAGGAATTACTCCTAGCAGTGCTCAGGGGACCATATGGGATGCTGGGATTTGAACCCGGGTTGGCCGTGTGCAAGGCAAATGCCCTCCCCACTGTGCTATTGCTCCAGCCCCCAGGCTTTTCTTTTATAATAATAATAATAATAATAATAATAATAATAATGTCACGCAGTTCAGGAGATCATGTTGGTGCGATAAGCCAGACGCAGAAGGCAAATGCAGAATGATCTCAGAGACACAAATCAAGGGTATGAAAATACCCATCAAGACTGAATCCTGCACAGTGGGTTACAGCTGGGGGCGGGGGTGGGGGGGTGACTGGGGGCACAGGAAGTAATGCTGCAGAACAGGGGTGGGGGGGTCTGACAACTGGGACAAGGGGACAAAAAAAAAAAGAAAAAAGCTGCTTCCCAGATCTGACCAACTAGTGACACTGCCACCCGTCACCCCCAAGAGCTCAGCGGGGTGGTCCGAGAGGAACGTTGCTTCCATGCCGGGTCACCAAATATCCAGTCTTCGGCCCAGCGGCCTTGACTTTCAAGCCTTTGAAGCTTGGGAGAGGCATCTCGGGCCGTGAGTGTCTGTGGTGGACACAGCCAGATGCCGTCCTGCACTCCTCATAACCACGGGCACCTAGAGGGGCCACATCAAGGACATTCTGCCCTCAGCCAGGTGACAGGACACCAGATCTGACAAGATCAAGACAAAAATGGGTCTTCGATAACAATATTGAATGCCCCGAACAAACACCGTGACCTCTTAGCACCTGTACTGCAAACCATCAAGCATAAAAGAAGAAGGAGAGAGAGAGAGAGAGCAAGAAGGAGAGTGACTTCCGTGAGGGGAGGCTGGGGCTGGGGGGTGAGGGCGTGGGGGACGGTGATGGGGAAACGGGTGGTGGGAAATGCACACTGGTGGAGGGATGGGTGCTGGACCATTGCATGACTGAAACCTGTGGGGGTCCCGTCCTGTCCAGCAGGGAGGACCCTTTGTGGGGCTAAGGAGGGGACGCAGCCGAATGAACAGACGCAGAGGGAGGAGGAGGAGGAGGAGGAGGAGGAGGAGGAGGAGGAGGAGGAGGAGGGGGAGGGGGAGGGGGAGGGGGAGGGGGAGGAGGAGGGAGAGAGAGATAGATTATTCTACTGCAGTTACAATACTTATACCTCTCTGCTGGGAGGAGGTGGTATAGTATGCATGCTTGGACCCCCATACGAACAGTAGTAAAATGCAGGTCAGGCATGGGCGTTGGCTAGTGAGAGACAAATGGCGAAATGTTAAGATCAGCACTGTCATCTTTGTTCCAGGAATCCCAAGCAGCCTCCGCTTAACTAGAAGATAAGAGCCAAGCTCTGTAAATCTGTAAAATGGCTCTCTACAGAAACCCAATTATGAACAGCATTGTAATGGTCTATCTCACGAATATCAAATAAAATAACTGAAAAAATATGATGTGGAGTTCATGCCCAATTCAATCAGCTTAATCAATGACTGAATAAATAGCAGTACTCCTACATTAATTTAAAAAAAATAAAAAATAGGGTTCGAGGGAAGTGTTCAGTTCTCTGTGGTGGATCATGGGGATGTGCGTCATCAGAGGCAAATGACTGAAGCCGCCCTGGCCCCCACTATGGGCAGCTCAGGGAATTGAAATGAGCTGATATATATCCAAAATGTTTAAGTTGATTTAAAAATATGTGTATTTTGAAAGACTGTGGAGCGATAGCACAGCGGGTAGGGCGTTTGCCTTGCACACGGCCGACCCAGGTTCGATTCCTCTGTCCCTCTCGGAGAGCCCGGCAAGCTACCAAGAGTATCCCGCCCACACAGCAGAGCCTGGCAAGCTCCCCGTGTTGTATTTGATATGCCAAAAACAGTAACAGCAGGTCTCACCATGGAGACATTACTGGTGCCCGCTCGAGCAAATCGATGAACAACAGGATGACAGTGATACAGTAGCTCCCACGGTGATCCTTGGGCCCTTTGTCACCCCGCAGAGAAGCACGGTTTGCCTTTTTATGTTGTGTTTTTATATTTTGCTTTTGCCTTTTGGGTCACACCCGGTGATGCTCTGGGGTGACTCCTGGCTCTGCACTCAGGAATGATTCCTGGTGGTGCTCAGGGGACCCTATGGGATGCCGAGGGTTGAATCTGCGTCAGCCGAGTGCCAGGAAAAATGCCCTCCCAGCTGGACTGTCGCTGACTGAATGACTCCGTTTTCCCTTCCCCAGCCCCAGGTGCTGGCAAAGGCTAGGAAATAATGGTGAGGGTCAGTGGAGTTTTCTCTTCCAGACGTTTCATGAAGGAGAATGATCTGGGGAGCAGCCTTTTGTGTTGGATCTGACAGTTCTTGTCCTCCGGCCCCCCACCCTGCCTCCCCAGTGTCATGACTTTAAATTTACCCCTGTAGTCCATCTCTTCTTTTGTGGGACTTTTGGGACTGAATAGTGTCTCATCTATGTAGGTGACCTGCATTTTGTTTCTATTTATCCACTGGTGGAAGTTTGGTTGTTCCGCTTTTTTGTTTGTTTGCTTTTTGTGTTTAGACCCAACTGTGCTCAGGGCTACTCCTGGCTCTGTGCTCAGGGATCACTCCTGTTGGGGTTTAGGGGACCATAGGGGGTGCCCTGGGGATTGAACCCAGGTTAGTTCCATGAAAGGCAAGTGCCCTACCCGCTGTGTTGTCTTTCTGGCCCCCGTTTTCATATTTCACCTCTGTGCGTAATACTGCTACATTCAGCATAGCTCTTGGTTGAATGTTTATTTTCAATTTGTATGAGTATATTGGATATTTAAATTTATTATATAATTTAACTTAGGTTTAACCTGGCAGGCTACTGAGAGTTTCCTGCCCGCATGGGAGAGCCTCGCAAACTCCTTGTGGTGTATTCATATGTCAAAACCAGTAACAATGATGGGTCTCATTCCCCTGACCCTGAAAGAGGCTCCAATGCAGCACTGTTGGGAAGGACAAGTAAAGAGAGGCTGCTAAAATCTCCGGGCTAGGACGAATGGAGATGTTACTGAGACTGCTCGAGAAAACTGATAATCAACGGGATGATGATGATGATGATGATGATGATGATGATGATGATGATGATGACGATGATGATGACGATGATGATGATTTTTGATCTGGAGCCATACCTGGGGATGCTCAGGGCTTACAGTGACACATATGAAGTGTCTGACTTATGGAGCTGTTTCATTCAAGATATTTGCCAGAGGAAGTTGGTCTTGTCATGTCGTGGGTTTTCAAAAACCTTTCCATAGAAGCACAGAGCCATGTGGGGACGCTCCTTTCCGGCCCCGCGCGAGATCGACCCCGGAGGCAACTGAACCACTTTGGACATGAGCGGCGCCCCCAAAATGCCTCCAAACTGTGTGCTCGGAGCTTCTGGCCCAGGCGCTGCCAGCGAGTGATGCAATTACCAAAAGAATTTTCCCTGGACTTCATATAGAAATCCAAATATCTCTTGATTGTCAGCAACGTGTAAATGTTCCTTTTTGGCAGGGCTTAACGTGGGGGGAAACTCCAAACAGTAGTACTGAGTTTTTTGTTGAAGGGTAAAAGATTGTAACGATAGAATTTTAGGCAGAATTTTCCCTGGACTTTATATTGAAACCCAAAACCGCGAGGCCTCGGCAGCCTAATGTCATCTAATCATCAGCAATATGAAATGGTTCCTTTGTAATGGGTTGGACTTTGGGGGGACCATAATAGGGTTAAAGTTTGTAGCGACGTGTAATTTCTGGCTGTACTTTCCCTGGACTTTATACAGAAATTCAAAGCCGAGAGGCCGCTGCCATGGCCGCGCAACCTATTGTCATTTAATCATCACCAATATGAAATGGTTCCTTCTTAACGGGTCGGACTTTGGTGGGAAATCCTAACAAGAGTAGTAAGTCTTTTGCTGAAATATTGAAGGCTACCAAAGTGGTAGCCATCTCTATAGACTGAACTAAGCCATATCCCCACGCCGGCTGAGAAGAAATATCCTTTTTTCTCGGGAAGAAACGCGGCGTGGCGTTAACCATAGTATGATGTCCATTAAGCTGACACGGACCTGGTGGCGTGGGAATGGGATACAAGGAAATAAATTATTATGTACTTGGAACAGCGGGACGCTGGTGGAATCTCGAGCCGGGGCCGATACCAGCGTATTACCTTTGGTTCCAGAAACTGCTTGCAGAAATTCTACCAGGCTATCAACTAAGCCAGAGCCCCACGCGGGCTGATGACGAGAAATAACCATCTCTTTTGGTTTGTTTTCCCTTTGTCAGGCAGCGAGGTGATTACTAAACAGGCGTGATCTCGGTGGCACGGGACGAGGGGGGAAAATATAGAAAAGTTATGTAACAAACAGCGGGACTTAATATCTCTACATTCTCAGCAATGGAGAGCCATCAAATGCTTCCTTGACAGTGGGACTGTCTTTTCGTTTTGGGGGGGAAACCCTAGCAACAATAGTGAGTTATGTGTTGAAACATGGACTGTAACCAAGATAAAGCGTAAACGAAGTGAAACTTATCACTTACAAGGGCGGGGACTGGGGGGGGGCGGGAGGGGGCGGGAGGTATAATGGGGTGGTTGGTGATGGAATAGGGGCACTGGTGAAGGGAAGGGTGTTTGAGTATTGTATAACTGACATAATCCTGAGAACTATGTAACCCTCCACATGGTGATTCAATAAAATTTAAATTAAAAAAATAAAACCTTTCCATAATCATTATCATTATCAAGCATTTATTTATCACCTCATACACACCCACCATGATGCTGAGTACTTCACTTTCACAACAGCCCTAGGTGGTGAAGATATCCGCTCCCCCCACCCCTGCCTGTCCACATTCCAGAAGAGACACGAATCTCTCCTTGCCCTCGTGGAAGCTCCTTTCTTGGTGTTCAGATGCTTTTACGATCTGGCCCATCTTTTTCTGCACCCTTGCTGACATTCTCGTTTCTGTTATCCTTCGAGACTCAGATCAAGGACCACCTCCTCCAGGAACTTTGCCTGGACAGCCCCCCTCATTTCCTGGCCCTGCCTGGGGAAGAATTAGGTGCTTTGCCTCGAACCCTCCATTTTCCATCACCAGGGGCTCCAATGTCCTTGCTGTATCTGAGAGAGGCTAAGTTCTCAGAGGAGGTGATCTTTTCTTTTTTCACTCATCCCAGAAACCTGCTCAGTATAAATGCTCTGGAAACAAGTACTTGAGGATGTTCCCTTTTCTATTATTTTTTTCAAAATGAGGGCCCCATAGGGGCTGGAGCGACAGCACAGCGGGGAGGGCGTTTGCCTTGCATGCGGTCGACCTGGGTTTGATTCCCAGCATCCCATAGGGTCCCCTGAGCATTGCCAGGAGTCATTCCTGAGTGCAGAGCCAGGAGGAACCCCTGAGCATCGCCAGGTATGACCCAAAAAGCGAAAAAAAAAAAGAGAGAGCCCTATGATTTATAAAGTTATCCATAGTTGAGTGCCAGGCATGCCATGTTCAATGCTGACCCCACCCTAGGGATGACTTCTGTCCACCAGGGTCCCGGGTTCCCTCCCATCCCTGACTCTGCCCCCTTGCCAGGCACATTTGTAAGTTTGGTCATTGTAGTTCGGGTCTCCTGTCTATAGTGTTGTGGGCTCTGGTATATAGATATACCAAACCTCTCTTTAGAGCCCAGGGTCTCCAATCCCTACCCCACTTACCCCCACCCACCTTTTCTTTTTCTTTTCTATTATTATTATTATTATTATTTTGCTTTTGGGGTCATACCCAGTGATGCTCAGGGGTTACTCCTGGCTCTGAACTCAGGAATTACTTCTGACGGTGTTCAGGGGACCCTATGGGATGCTGGGGATCGAACCCGGGTCAGCTGAGTGCAAGGCAAATGCCCTCCCCGCTGTGCTATCACTCTGCCCCCCCACCTTTTCTTTCTCTTTTTTTTTTTTTTTTGCTTTTTGGGTCACACCCAATGATGTTCAGGGGTTACTCCTGGCTCTGCACTCAGGAATTATCCCTGGCAGTGCTCAGGGGACCCTATGGGATGCTGGGAATCAAACCCGGGTCGGCCATGTGCAAGGCAAACGCCCTACCCGCTGTGCTATCGCTCCAGCCCCTCTTTCTCTTTTCTTGACTTCACTCCTTCCCTGTTCTGTTGATTTTTATTTTGGGTGGGGGGGAGTGGGGCTTTTTTTGGTCCTATCTAGTGATCTCAACGGTTCCTCCTGGTTCTGAACTCAGGAATTCCTCCTGGCAGTGCTCAGGGGACCCTATGGAATGTTGGGAATCGAACCCGGGTCAGCCATGTGCAAAGCAAATGCCCTCTCATCTGGACTGTTGCTCTGACCCCTGCTAATTGATTGAGGCAAGTGACCACTCTCCACTGTCGGGATCACACCCTGTCAAGTGCCACCCAACCCCTCAACCAAAGTTCCAATATCCATCAAACCCCTCCCTGCCTTTGCCTCGAAATCGGTGTTAACTCTTTGTCTTTGGGGGAGAGGCTCCTTTCGGGGGGGGGGTGTAGCATCAGTGAGAGAGGATCAGTCTCCCCAAAGGGGTTCTAGTTCTGACCTAACTCTCGGGGCTGTGACCGTAGCTGGGCAGCCAACCTCGAGGTCTTGCCGGATGGTGACTCTGTACTCAGGGATCGCTCCTGGGGGCTCCCTGGGGGGGTGCTGGAAAGCAATCTGGGTCAGCCTCGAGCAGGGCCAGCATCTTCCCTGCTGGACTGCCTCTCTGGCCCGGTTTGGGTCCCTCTTCTGCGACTCACCGGTGAGGCCCTGAGCAGACTTTCCCGGTCTCAGTACTGCCCTCTGCAAAAGGAGCAAATAAAGAATCCTCATCCGGGGGCTGGAGCAATAGCACAGCGGGGAGGGCGTTTGCCTTGCACGCGGCTGACCCGGGTTCGATTCCCAGCATCCCATAGGGTCCCCTGAGCACCGCCAGTGGTAATTCCTGAGTGCAGAGCCTGGAGTGACCCCTTTGCATCGCCGGGTGTGACCCAAAAACCAAAAACCAAAAAAAAGAATCCTCATCCGTAGCCCCCCTGTGGGGACCGCATGGGGAAAATAATGGACGTGACGCGCCTGGCAGGCCCCTGGCCTTGTGCGTATTTTATTTAATTTATTTTTTCTTCCTTTTATTTTCTTCTATTTTTTTAAACAAATTTTTATTTATTTATTTTTACTTTTATTTTTATTTTTGGGTCACACCCGGTGATACACAGGGGTTACTCCTGGCTCTGCACTCAGGAATTACCCCTGGCAGTGCTCGGGGGACCCTATGGGATGCTGGGATTCGAACCTGGGTTGGCCATGTGCAAGGCAAACGCCCTGCCCGCTGTGCTATTGCTCCAGCCCCAATTTTTCTTCTCTTTTTAAATCACTGTAGCACTGTATCATTGTCATCCTGTTGCTCATCGATTTGCTCCAGCGGGCACCAGTAATGTCTCCACTATGAGTCTTGTTGTTTCTGTTTTGGGCATATCAAATATGCCACGGGTAGCTTGCCAGGCTCTGCCATGCGGGCGAGACACTCTTGGTAGCTTGCCGGGGTCTCCGAGAGAGGCGGAGGAATCAAACCCAGGCCGGCCACGTGCAAGGCAAACGCCCTACCCACTAATATATATTTTAATGAATCACCGTGAGATACAGTCACAGACTTACAAGCTTGCATGGTTACATTTGGGTTGTCAATGTTTGAGTACCCATCCCTCCACCCGTGCCCGTTTTCCACCACCAATGTTCCCAGTATCCCTCCCGCCTCCCCCTGGCATCCCACCCCCGCCCCCCACCGCCTCTGTGGCAGGCACATTCTCTTTTACTCTCTCTCTCTGCTTTTGGGCGTGAGGGTTTGCAATACAGGTTCTAAGCGGCCATCATGCTTGGGCCATGGTCTACGTTCAGCGCGCATCTCCCATCCCGAGCGAGCCCTCCAACCGTCATTTACTCAGTGTTCCCTTCTCCATCCCAGCTGCCTTTCCCCCCAGCACATGAGGCTGGCTTCCAAGCTGTGGAATGATCCTCCTGGCCCTTATCGCTACTGTCCTTAGGTGTTAATCTCTTATTACTCACTTTATATTTGCTTTATATAGTGACTTTATATTCCACAAATGAGAGCAGTCATTCTCTGTCTGTTCCTCTCTTTCTGACTCATTTCACTTAGCATGACACTCTCCACGCTTATCCACTTGTACGCAAATGTCATGATTTTAACTTTTCTAACATCTGCCTCGTACTCCATTGTGCAGATGTACCAAAGTTTCCTTAACCAGTTGTCTGTTCTCAGGCATTTGGTTTTTTTCCCCCCATATTCTGGCTATTGTAGTCCTTGTGCGTATTTTATTTATTTTTAATTAATTAATTATTTATTTATTTTGCTTTTTTTAAAATTTATTTTTATTTATTTTTAAAATTTTTTATTGTGGAAAGTTACAAAGTTACAAAGTTTTCAGGTTTAAATCTCAGTTATACAATGCTCGAATACCCATCCCTTCACCAGTGCTCATATTCCACCACCAAGAATCCCAGTATAGCTCCACCCCGCTCCCTCACACCCCAAACCCCCCCACGCCCCTAGCCTCCCCACCCTAAGCCCCCCCCCCTGTGTAACTAATAAATTTCACTTTACTTTCACTTTGATTGCATACAATATTTCAACAAAACTCACTATTATTGTTTGGAGAGTCTCTCCCCTAAAGTCAGACCTGCTGAAAAGGAAGCATTAGATAATTTGTTTTCCATTGCTGAGGATGAAGAAGTATGAGGTCGAGTGACCACACTTAGCGGCCTCTCAGTTTTGGGTTTCTGTAATTTAGTATTTAGTGTTTAGGTCACACCTGGTGATGCTCAGCGGTTCCTCCTGGCTCTGCACTCAGGAATGACCCCTGGCGGTGCTCAGGGGACCCTATGGGATGCTGGGAATCGAACCTGGGTCGGCTGCATGCAAGGCAAATGCCCTCCCCGCTGTGCTATCGCTCCAGCCCCTGTGCGTATTTTAACGTGGCTTCTACACGTTTTCCAGTGGGAGACGGGCCTCGTGTCCCTGGCCCCTGCTGTCCAAGACTGGTCTCTTGGGGCACGTGACCCGTGCTCCTCTTACCCGTGACTGGAGCCCCGTGCCTGATGGGAGTGAGTGCTCTGAGGAGCTTCCCCGAAGGCCCCGGGCTTCGCTCTGCTCTTGCTCCTCCTCACAGCTTCCTGCAAAGCCAGGGCTGAGGAGACAGGGGTCTCTGCAGACACAGCGTCCACGGGGGTTGGGCGGGGTCTGGAGTGAAATTCACAGTGAGGGCGACCCCTTTCCCAATGCCTGACTCCGAGTGTGGTGGGCTGAGAACTGCGGAGGCGCAAAGCCAGTCATCACCACTGCCCACCCTCCAAGGCCACAGAGAAGTGCCCTGAGGTTTGCCTGTCGGGGAGAGGGGCTCTCCTTTCTGGAAAGAGAATCTCTCCCACAAGAAGGGACAGCAGAGATTTTGTTCCAGAAAGCACCATTGCTCCGAGAGAGGAGGGGAGAGGAGAGAAAAGAGAGAGGAGAGAAGAGAGAGAGAGAGAGAGAGAGAGAGAGAGAGAGAGAGAGAGAGAGAGAGAGAGAGAGAGAGAGAGAATATGGAGTGAGGGAGAGAGGGAGACAGAGAGGAGAGAGAGAAAGAAAGGAGGGGAGGGTAGAGGAGAGAGGAGAGGAGAGAGAAAGAGGAGAGAGGAGAGAGATAATATGGAGGGAGGGAGAGAGGGAGACAGAGAGAGGAGAGAGAGAAAGAAGAAAGAGGAGGGGAGAGGGGGAGAGGAGAGAGAGAGGAGAGGAGAGAGAGAGGAGAGAGGAGAGAGATAATATGGAGGGAGGCAGAGAGGGAGACAGAGAGAGGAGAGAGAGAAAGAAGAGAGAGGAGGGGAGAGGGGGAGAGGAGAGAGAGGAGAAGAGAGGAGAGGAGAGAGAGAGGAGAGAGGAGAGAGATAATATGGAGGGAGGGAGAGAGGGAGACAGAGAGAGGAGAGAGAGAAAGAAGAGAGAGGAGGGGAGGGGGGAGAGGAGAGAGAGAGGAGAGGAGAGGAGAGGAGAGGAGAGAGAGGAGAGGAGAGGAGAGGAGAGAGAGTAGAGAGGAGAGATAATGTGGAGGGAGGGAGAGAGGGAGACAGAGAGAGGAGAGAGAGAAAGAAGAGAGAGGAGGGGAGAGGGGGAGAGGAGAGAGAGAGGAGAGGAGAGGAGAGAGAGAGAGGAGAGATAATATGGAGGGAGGGAGAGAGGGAGACAGAGAGAGGAGAGAAAGAAGAGAGAGGAGGGGAGAGGAGAGAGAGAGAGAGAGAGGAGAGAGAGAGAGAGAGCGGAGAGATTTGTTCCAGAAAACCCTGTTGCTCCTGAGAGGAGGGGGAGAGAGAGATGCTGGGAGTTGAGTATTTTCATTCAGTTGAAATAGGAAACGGAAGTCCCAAGACAGGGCATCAATGGCGAACTGTAAGATTCAAGGACGGAGCAGGAAGAACAAAGGAACGCTCTTATCTCACCAAGGAAGAGGAGAGAAAAGGCCAAGGGATTAGTTTTCCACTTGAGACCACTTCCCCCCTTCTCGGCAAGTCCTTTTTCCCACGGAGTTGATCTTGACTTGAGTTTGAGAGTTCCAGCCCCCATCTGTAGCTGCTATTCAAAGAAACTTTTCAAACAACTGCGAAATGGCAGGTAGCATTTTTCTCACCAGGATTTCCAAGTTTTTAAGGGTTGAAGGTTCTGTCAGCCCTCCAGGCCTCCTCAGTTTCCTGCTAGGTGGGTCAGGAAGGCCCAGTGACCAGCATCGAGGGGGCTGAGACCCTAGTTCCCCCACTGGGGCACATATTTGTCCTGCCCTGGGAGCAAGGAATGGGGTTGGGGGAGGGGGGAGTGCCCTGGACCAGATGACAAAAGCGTGCATCTCCTCCCCCTCAGAACGTCTTTTGCGTCCAAGGACCGGAAACCCTTTAGAATTTTTGAGAGCAAAGGATTTAGTGAGCAGGGATCGAGGGTCTACAGGAGCCGGCCGGGGGGGGGGGGGGGGCGTCATGGGAACCTGTTGCCAGGAAACCGCCTCTCTGCATCTTTCCCGCTCAGCTCCCTTTGATGTCGCTGCTCCTCCCTCCCCCCCCACCCCCCCCTCCACCCCCCCGTGGCTCATGTGAAGCAGGGAGGAGAAAGCCGGTCACTTTCTCCAGATCCACCTCTGCCACCCGGGGTCCCAGGGTTGCTGGGTTCTTGTCTTGCCTCGAAGGAATTTCAGGAGTAGACAAGCAGTGATTCCCAGCATTAGACATGAGAGCATGGAATTCCGGAGTGCATGAGCCAGGCGTCACCCCTGTGCATCGCCAGGTGTGACCCAAAAAGCAAAAAAAAAAAAAAAAAAAAAGCATGAAAATGAGGGGACATGTGCTCGGCCATCGTATGGGTGCGCTTTCTTTGTCCAAGGTGGCCTTTTTTAAAAAATTTATTTATTTTTAATTAGTGAATCACCATGAGGGTACAGTTACAGATTTATACATTTTTGTGCTCATGTTTCCCCCATACAAAGTTTGAGAACCCATCCCTTCACCAGTGCCCATTCTCCACCACTGGTAAGCCCAACATCCCTCCTACCCTCCCCAATCCCATCTCCCCCACTCCATGGCTTGGAAGCTGGCCTCACATTCTGGGGAGAGGGCAACCCAAGGTGGCCTTTATTTTTTTATTTTTTATTTTTTTTTGCTTTTTGGGTCACACCTGGCGATGCACAGGGGTTATTCCTGGCTCTGCACTCAGGAATTACTCCTGGCGGTGCTCAGGGGACCATATGGGATGCTGGGATTTGAACCCGGGTCAGCCGTGTGCAAGGCAATCGCCCTACCGGCTATGCTATCACTCCAGCCCCCAAGGTGACCTTTATAAAGGGTTTCTCCAACCTGCCTCCATAGGGGGCTTCTACCTCGGTCAAAGTCTGTTGCTAAGGAGGTTACCAGGAGGGTTGGGAGTGGTGATGGTCTTCTTTGAAATTCCTTTCCTGGTGTTTTGTTTCTGCAGGAGCTTCTCTGGGTGTGTTGCTGGCACCAGGGGAGGGTCTTTTCAGGCTTTTAGCTCCTGTTTTTTGTTTTGTTTTGTTTTTCCTATTGTTTGCAAGGTTGGCTTTTGCCCTTGCCTTGGGAGGGGTCTTCCCTATCCTGCCGACATCACCATGATCCTGTCTGTTGAGTATCTCCTCCTAGGAGCAAGCAAAGACAGGCCTTTGCCCTTTCCCTAGATTGTGGTGAGGTGGCCAGAGGCCACACGAGCCCCACCTGAGATTCTGTGGGCTCGGAATGTGCCGTGTTTGGACAATCTCTTATTTGGGAGTTGAACTGGAGAAAGTCTTGATTTTTTTTTTTTTTTTTTTGGTCTTCCGAGGAGTCTTTTTTCTTTGCCTCCGACCAACTTAAAATTGTGTATGGTATGGGACTGGAGTGATAGCACAGCGGGGAGGGCGTTTGCCTTGCACGCGGCAGACCCGGGTTCTAATCCCAGCATCCCATATGGTCCCCCGAGCACCACCAGGAGTAATTCCTGAGTGCATGAGCCAGGAGTAACCCCTGTACATCGCCGGGTGTGACCCAAAAACCAAAAAAAAAATTGTGTATGGTCTAATTCCCGAGTTCTTGTCATAAATCCTTCACATGGAAAAAAAATGTTTCCTGGTGCAACCTCGTGCCCTAAGGAGTGACCTTCAGAATCAGTTCATCTGGGTGGCGGGAATTGTTTATTACTTTTTGGTATCGATTCTTCTCTTTTCTAACAGGGCTGGTTTTGTTTGTGTCCCCCCCAAAACCCTACCCCCAGTGTTAAGGCAGGGGGGGGACCCCTATCAGAGATCTGCAGACTTTCCCAGATAACAGCCAGCGCCGATATTTCCAGCTTGGAGACGGCATATGGTCTGTGTCACAGCTAGCTGTGAAGCAAGAGCTTCCCGTGGCAGGGCGGGTACAGCTGCGGACAGTCTGTAGATGAACGAATGTGCTCTTGTTCCAGTCAAATTTTATTTACGACATCAGGCAACGGGCCAAGATGGCCGAAGGGCTGTCGCTTGCTAGCCCCGATGTAGACTCATGGAAAGAAAGCCAGGATTTCCCTGTCTCACACTGGTGACAATTTGGCCCTGATAAATCTCCATGTGGGCTGCCCTATGTAGGACAGGATATCCAGCAACATCTCCTGGCTCTTCCAGGTGGAGGCAAATAACATCCCGCTTCCAGTTGCGACAGCTAAAAATGTTCGCAGGTATAGTCAAATGTCCTGGGGTGCGTTTCCCCGGTGATTGATGCTGGGCCAAGGACCTCAGGTGACTCAGGCTGGTCCCCGTAGGATCTGGGGAGAGGTTCTGTCTTTCGTCTCCTTGACTCGCACAAGGAAGTATTAACGCAAAGCACCACCATGTAGCCATGCTGGGAATTAGACCCAGGGCAGCGTAGAAGGACAGTGGGAATTGACTCTTGGCGGGGGCAGCTGAACGCATAGACCTGAAGCCCACCCAGGAGGAGGACTTCCTGTCAGGTGACAGAACTTCCTGTCAGGTGCCGCCTCTCCTGATGAATTTTATTTACTGACTCTGTGACTGTTCCTTCTGCTCTGCTTTGTCCCTGTAGCCTGGGAGTCACACTCTTGGCCTTCCTGGCTGCCCTTGGCCTTGGGGCCTATGGGAGATGCAGGCCTGGTCCCGGTGTTTGCACACTTGGCTTTGCTTTTTCTTGCTTGTATTGAGATTTTTTTTGAGAGGTGGGGGGGTTCAATCCCTGACACCCCATAGGGCCCCCCAAGCACTACCAGGTGTTAGCCCTGAGCACTGAGCCAGGAATAAACCCTGAGCACCGTTGGGTGAGTGTGGCCTAGAAACAAATAAACAAAAGATTTAAAAATTATTACATTTTAGTGGTTGGAGGTCATGTGGGGGAAGGGTGACGCGTGCCGAATGTAGACTAGAGACTGAACGCAATGGCCACGCAACACCTTTATTGCAAACCACAACACCTAATTAGAGAGAGAGAACAAAAGGGAAGATCCTGCCACAGTGGCAGTGTGGGGTGGGGGGAGACGGGACTGGGGAGGGTGGGAGGGATGCTGGGTTTACTGGTGGTGGAGAATGGGCACTGGTGAAGGGATGGGTTCTCGAACTTTGTATGGGGAAAACATGAGCACAAAAATGTATAAATCTGGGGGCCGGATCGATAGCACAGCGGGTAGGGCGTTTGCCTTGCACGCGCCTGACCTGGGTTCGATCCCCGGCATCCCATATGGTCCCCTAAGCTCTGCCAGGAGTAATTCCTGAGTGCAAAGCCAGGAGTAACCCCTGAGCATCGCTGGGTGTGACCCAAAAAGCAAAAAAAAAAAAAAGTATAAATCTGTAACTGTACCCTCACGGTGATTCACTAATTAAAAATAAATAAATTTAAAAAAATAAATAAAAAAGAAAAAAGAAAAAAAATTATTACATTTTAGGGAACATGGTTATAACAGGGTTAACATTTATTGTGTTGATGTACAAAGTTACTGCCCTACCTCCATCCTGCACCAATTTTTACTTATTTAATAATTCTCATTTAAAAAGTTGTTTTTTTTTATTGAATAACAGTGATTTACATATTTACAAAGTTGTCATGATTGGATTTCAGTCATGTCATGTTCCCAAATCCACCCCTTCTCCAGGGCATATGTCCAACCACCAGTAAATATCTCCAGTTCCCCTCCCTCCCTGCACTTCCTGCCTGCCCCTATGGCAGGCACTTTTCTTCTTCTTCTTCTTCTTCTTCTTTCTTTGTCTCTGTCTGTATCCCTATTTCTGTCTGTCTCTGTCTCTTTCTCTCTGTCTCCTCTTCTCTCTCTCTTCTTTGTCTCTGTCTCTATCCCTATCTCTGTCTGTCTCTGTCTCTTTCTCTCTGTCTCCTCTTCTTTTGGGCATTATGGTTTGCAACATAGATACTGAAAGGCTATCAGGTATATCCCTTTACCTACTTTCATCACTCAGTTCCTGTCCTAAATGACAGTTTCTAACGACTATTGTCATCTTGGTCCCTTCTCTAACCTTACTGCCCTTTGGGACCCACCCCCGAGCCCCACAGATACCCTTGTGGCAAGCTTGCAACCATTGGCCAGTCCTCCTCCTGGTCCCTGTTTACCCTGGTTCTGGATATTAATCTCAGACTGTCCTGTCACCGTCACTGTCATCCCGTTGCTCATCGGTTTGCTCGAGCGGGCGCCAGTAATGTCTCCATCATGAGACCTGTTGTTAATCTCACACTATCCACACCCACACATGAATTCCTGTGAGCCCTCTTGTCCTCCTCTGCCACTTCCCGTGTCCCCTCTCATCTGCCTCCTCATTCCTTTCACCCCTCCCCTGGCATGCCCAGTGCTTGCTGGTCTGGGTTTTGTAGTTCAAGGCCAGCCTTTGATAGAGTCTGCTCCCTCGCTTTGTTTCTCTGTGCCACACCTGAGCGAGCGGACCCAGTATTTGTCCTTCCCGCTCTTCCTGATTTCTCTTACCTCCCTGCCCTCCAGTTCCTCCACACTGCGGAGACCCGCCTGGTTCCGCCTTGCCTTGCGGCCACATCACGCTCCACTGGTGTGTCTTTGCCAGGGCTTCTTTACCCGTCCGCCTGTGGTCGGACATCTGGGTGGCTTCCGTCTCCTGGTTCGTGTCCTGAGCACTGCAGTGGACACAGTGTCTTCCAGGGAATGTCTTTGTGTCTGAGAGCAGCTGGTGCCTTTCATCATGAGGCTCTCCAGGGTTTTCTTTAATTTAATTTTGAACGAATATATTTCTCTTTTTTCTTTTTTTTTATTGAATCACTGTGAGATGCAGTTACAAAACTTTCATGTTTGAGTTTCAGTAATCCATCATACACTCATTCCTCCACCAGTGTACATCTTCCACAATGTGCACAATGTCCCCAGTGTCCCTCCCCCGCCATCCCAACCCTGCCCCTGCCGCTATGGCAGACAATTTCCCCCATACTCTCTCTACTTTTGGGCATTATGGTTTGCATTATGGATACAAAGAGGCTATCATGTTTGGTTCTTTTTTTTTTTGCTTTTTGGGTCACACCTGGCGATGCACAGGGGTTACTCCTGGCTCTGCACTCAGGAACCACCTCTGGCTGTGCTCAGGGGACCATATGGGATGCTGGGAATCGAAACCCGGGTTGGCCGCGTGCAAGGCAAACGCCCTCCCCACTGTGCTATCGATCCAGCCCCATGTTTGGTTCTTTATCTACTTTCAGCACACGTCTCCCATCCCGAGCGATCCCTCCAACCATCATTGACTTGGTGATCCCTTCTCTATCCCAGCTGCCTTCTCCCCCAGCTCATGAGGCAGGTTTCTAACTATGGAGCAATATTCCCGGCCCTTGTGTCTACTGGCCTTGGGTGTCAGTCTCATGTTATTTCATACTCCACAAATGAGTGCAGTCATTCTAGATAGGTTCCTCTCTTTCTGACTCATTTCACTGAGCATGATACTCTCTGTGACTGCCCACTTATAAGCGAATTTCATGACTTCATCTCTCCTAACCACTGCATAGTATTCCATTGTGTCGAAGTACCAAAGTCTCTTTAACCAGTTGTCTGTTCTCGGGCACTCGGGTTATTTCCAGATTCTGGCTATTGTGAACAGTGTTGTAATGAGCATACAGGTGCACACAGGTTTAGCTGTGGAGCCCGTGGTCTACTAGAGGATCCTGAACGCTCAGCATGAAGGCGGTTCTGGGGATTGAACCCACAGCTCAGGCCGGCACTGTCAGCACTTTGCAGCCAAACCACTGCCTGTATCCTGGGTGAAGGCTGAACATGAGTGGCGAGCAGACAGGGCAGCGGTGAGGGGTGTGGCCGAGCCTCAGACCAGCTGTGGCCAGACCGGGGTCCCCTTGCCTGCATCTTTTTTTTTTTTTTTTTTTTTTTTTGCTTTTTGGGTCACACCTGGTGATGCACAGAGGTTATTCCTGGCTCTGCACTTAGGAATTACTCCTGGCGGTGCTCAGGGGACCATGTGGGATGCTGGGAATCGAACCCGGGTTGGCCGCGTGCAAGGCAAACGCCCTACGCGCTGTGCTATAGCTCCAGCCCCTCTTGCCTGCATCTTTTCATTCAGCTCTATCATGATCCACTTTACCTCCTCACCTCGCTGTCACAGTGGTGACATCTGGTGTCATTTGGCTATTTTCCTGTGAATTTGCTCAGTGATTCAGAGGTGCTGAGATGATCTGATCAGTCACAGATAATTTTTCTTTTTTTGTTTTGGAGCATAAGAAAGACAGAGTTTAATTATAAGTAGACATAGAGAAAATATTGTTACACTAATTTTAAATGAAGAAAAAAAATGAAATAGAGTGGCTAATGTAATTCATATAAACAGGGAGCAAACAAATTAGGTTCACTTTCCTGACAGAATTATTTTACTCTGAAGTGGGTAAAAAGAGATAGGTATCACAAAAATTAAATGTATTCTATAGTTGTTTTATAAATTATTTGTCACCCAAAGTAAGCTGATTTGGCATAAAAGTATTTGGGAGTATTTTAAAGAAATAACAGAGAGAAAAAAACCCAAAACCAAGAAGTGATCCTTTACGTGTCTGAAGGAAATCTTCACACAGCTAAATTTTCCATGGCATCTTCTAAGGAAGGAGCTTGGATCAGAAAAACAAACCAGGGGCCGGAGCGATAGGACAGTAGGGAGGGCATTTGCCTTGCACGCAACTGACCCAGGTTCAACCCCCAGTATCCCATATGGTTCTTCAAGCACTGCAGGAGTAATTCCTGAGTGCAGAGCCAGGAGTAACCCCTGAGCATCTCTGGTTGTGACCAAAAAAGAAAAAAAGAAGAACAAACCGGCCATATTGGTGTTTTTTTTTTTTTTTGCTTTTTTTGGGTCACACCTGGTAATGCAGAGGGGTTACTCCTGGCTCTGCACTCAGGAGTTACTCCTGGCGGTGCTCAGGGAACCATATGGGATGCCGGGAATCGAACCAGGGTCGGCCACGTGCAAGGCAACCGCCCTACCCACTGTGCTATTGCTCCAGCTCCAAAACTGGCCATATTGGGACCCATCCCCAGCCATCAGGTCCTGCCTGGCAAACCAAGGGGCTGCTGAGATCACAGAAAGCCGATTTCTGTTCCACGTTAACGTCTCTCTTAGGATCATGCCCTTGTTAGGATCACAGCTCCCTGTCTAGCCACCTCTTTCCTCTCTTCCCCTGCTCCAATTCTTGGCTGAGATCATGGTGTCCAAAGTGCGTGGAGAACAAATCCAATGAAACAGCAGTTCTAGGGGGTGCCGAGGCCGCTATGGAGGGTCCTGGGAAGGATGTGGGAGCTGGGTTCAGGTTGAGAGCCCCGGCTTCAGAACTCAGCCCTGTAAGAAAGACACCTCGGGCCGGAGTGATAAGACAGCTGGTAAGGTGTTTGCCTTGCATGCAGCTGACCCGGTTCGATTCTCGGCATCCCATATGGTCCCCTGAGCACCGCTGGGAGTAATTCCTGAGTGCTGAGCCAGGAGTAACCCCTGTGCATCGCCGGGTGTGACCCAAAAAGCCAAAACAAACAAAAAAAGAAATAAAGACACCCACATTTCTCATACCCCTAGGAGTCTCTGAGCACTGTAGGGTGGGTAGGGGCTGGTCTGCAGACCCACATCCCTGGGCCCTACCTTTGCACCGTCTGGCCCAGCTGGATGAGTATTTCTGGGGCAGGAACCTGAGGCTCGGAAAGATCAAAGTGGACACTGAGTGGAGAAAGAACTCTGGATGGCTGAAGAGTAACCTCAGAGGGACTGGAGCGATATAGCACAGCGGGGAGGGCTTTTGCCTTGCATGAGGCCAAGCCGGGTTCGAATCCCAGCATCCCATAGGGTCCCCCGAGCACTGCCAGGAGTAATTCCTGAGTGCAGAGCCAGGGGTAACCCCTGTGCATCGCCCGGTGTGACCCAAAAAGCAAAAAAAAAAAAATAGAGTAAGCGCAGAAAGAGAGGAGGAGGAGGAGGAAGAGGAGGAGGAGGAGGAGGAGGAGGAGGAGGAGGAGGAGGAGGAGGAGGAGGAGGAGGGAAGAGAGGGAAAGGAGAAGGGGCGGGAGAGAATCAATCTGGTGAGTGTTGGCAGGTCTCTGGGCGAGGGATGCAGGTGGCTTGGCATGAAAGGGGCGGGGCTGGGGCACAGGCTGGGGCTGGGGGGGGGGGAGGGGGCAGATTTCCCAGCATCTGGGGGCGGTGGCAGCCCTTGGCCATCATCGCTTCCTTATGCAAAATTACACGCAGGTGTCTCGGAGGCTTGGCGGGCGGGGCTGGCACTGTGCCGGGCCCCCTCCCACCCGGCGCCCCTTACCTGAGCAAGCCCTGCCACGTGCCGCGGTCTCGGCGCCCGCCTTCCGCGGTGCCAGCCCAGCCCACACAGCCCCGGCTTCCCTCCCTGCCAGCTTTCCTCCGGCCTTGCCCACCCCGCTGTGCCCAGCGAGGGCTGGCACCGGTGCCCGCTTCAGAACCAGCGTTCCCGGCAAGGGGCGGGGGAGGCAGCCAGGCCGCGGAGCCAGGGGCGGGCTGAGCGGCCCATTCTCCATCTGCAGCTCGCGAGTGCCGGGCTGTGGGGAGCCGCGTTCTCTCTGCGTGATCTGAGAATTTTTCTCTATTAAAAGCGTTTTTTTTTTCTCTTCCAGAAATATTAATTTGTTTTTGTTTTGGGGGGCCACACCTAGTTGTGCTCAGGGATCACTCCTAGCAGACTCGGGGGACTCTTAGGGGGTGCTGGGGATCGAACCTGGATTGATTGTGTGCGCAAGGCGGTGCGCTGCCCACTGTACTACCCGGCCCCAATTTACAATATTGTGAGTGATGACTGAGTTTCAAGTGTATGATGTTCCAACCATCTGAGAGTCAGTCCCCAAGTCAGTGTTTCAGGGTCCCCTCCAGTTACCGGGGCCCCTTGGTCAACTCAGTTCTGTAGGCTGACTGCCAGGGTCTGTTGGCCACTTGTTATCATAGCGCCTGACTCAATTGCTCTATGTTCCATATATGAGAGAGAGATCATTCTGGACCTGTTTTTTTCCCCCCTGATGTCACGTAAAATTGTACCCCTGGTTCCATCCATGTTGCAGCAAATCATACAATTTTATCTTTTCTTCTAGTAGTATTTCACTGTATTTTCTTTTTTTTAAATAAACTTCTATTGTTGTTGGCAACCCTTGCTTCTCATTGTCTTTTATTAATTTATTTTATTTTATTTTAATTTATTTTTATTATTATTTTTTTTTGGCTTTTTGGGTCACACCCGGCGATGTACAGGGGTTACTCCTGGCTCTGCACTCAGGAATTTACTCCTGGCGGTGCTCAGGGGACCATATGGGATGCTGGGAATCGAACCCGGGTCGACCGAGTGCAAGGCAAACGCCCTACCTGCTGTGCTATTGCTCCAGCCCCTATTAATTTATTTTAAATTTATTTTATTTAGTTATTTATTTTTGGCATTTTGGGTCACACCCAGCGATGCACAAAGGTTACTCCCGGCTCTGCATTCAGTAGTTACTCCTGGCAGTGCTCGGGGGACCATATGGGATGCTGGGAATTGAGCCCTAGATTGGTTGTGTGCAAGGTAAAAGCCCTCCCTGCTGTACTATTGATCCAGCCCTCACTGTATATATATATATATATATATGTGTGTGTGTGTGTGTGTGTGTGTGTGTGTGTATAGTGCTTTTTGGGTCACACCTGGTGATGCACAGGGGTTACTCCTGGCTCATGCACTCAGGAATCACTCCTGGCGGTGCTCAGGGGACCATATGGGATGCTGGGAATCGAACCCGGGTCAGCCGTATGCAAGGCAAACGCCCTACCCCACTGTGTTATCGCTCCAGCCCCCTCACTGTATTTTCTTATCTGCTCATCTGCCCTTGATCAGGGGGTTGTTTCCAGATTTTAGCTACTGTGAGCAGAGTTACGATGGATACAGGAGAGTAAATATCATCTCAATAGGTTTGGAGGGCTTGGGGCAGATGCCCGGAAGTGGAGCTTCTGGGTCATATATGAAGACTCAACCCTTAATTTGTAATTTTGGGTGGGGGCCACACCTGGCTGTGCTCAGGCATCTCTCTGGCAGGGCTGGAGGGCCATATGTGGGGATTGAACCCGGGTTGGCCACGTGCACGGCAAGCGCTTCACCCCTTTAGATGCTGTGTGATACGGACCCCCTCCCCTCTTTGGGTGGGATTGCTTAGCTGAGACCCTAGCGCAGAGGAGGGGAAAGGTGTGTTTTGCAACTCACCCCACCCACCCCCGGCTTCCTCATGGGATGAAGCCCCCAGTGGCCTGTGGTAAAAATGTGCTACATCTCCGGGCTTCTCGGCTGCTCTTACAAAAGGTTTGTAAACCTTTTTTTTTTTTTTTTTTTTTTTGGTTTTTGGGCCACACCCGGCGATGCACAGGGCTTACTCCTGGCTCTGCACTCAGGAATTACTCCTGGCCGTGCTCAGGGGACCATATGGGATGCTGGGATTTGAACCTGGGTCGGCCTCGTGCAAGGCAAATGCCCTACCTACTATGCTATCACTCCAGCTCCATTTTTTTTTGTTGTTTGTAAACCTTTTCACTTGATGCCCTGTCTGGTCTAGGAGGACCGTTCAAGTGTCACCCCCAGCCAACGGTCCCAACATTCTCAGTGCCAACAGCCAAGCAGACAGACTCGTAAAGGCCAATTAGCTCGATTGACGAGCAGCGTGTGTGTGTTTCCTGGGGATCAATTCAGAAACAGCACGAATCACAGTCATTCCTAAATAATGCCCTGTGACATGACATGTGGCTCTGGGGGTTGCGGGCTGTGCCACTTTGTTGGGTACCTAATGGCCCTCGCCCTCTCCGTGTGTTTCTCTGACCTGCAGCCGTGAGACAGTGAATCAGAGCCCAGCGGCTTCAAGGTCAGAGCCCGCACGGCCCCCCCCCCCCCTTTCTGCTGGGCTTACCCAGAGGCTGAGGTTTCACTCTCGGTGGCGCTAACTAGTGACTCCGAATGATTATTATTTGTTTCTCAGACAGGCTCCACTTGATAATGCTGGGCCCTATGTGTGGGCCTGACTGTGGAGACTCAGGGTTTGGCGGGTGCCTGGCCAGTGCTCGGGGCTACCAGGCCCTTACTCGGCACTGGTCAGGGCTCTCCCAGGAAGAGCTTGTGTTGTCGCTAGCACGGTGGACAGTAGACGGCCGGACTCGGGTGAATCACTGCCCGGAAAATCCAGGCCAAAGGCTGCCGGGAAGAATTTGGGATGCTATGAGAGGAAGAACCACAACCTCAGATGCCTTCAGGAGGGTTGGCAGGCTCCCCCCTCGGGAAGGGCTCTGCCAGCTGAGACCCGAGGGAGGAGGGGGAGCCGAGTGGGGGTGAGGCACCCAGCGATGTCCCAGAGAGGTCACGGCTCTCAGGCTGCCCTGAGAGAGATGCCGGAGATGCTGGGGAAGAATCACGACGGGCCGAAGAGGTTTCCCAGTGGTTAAGGCACTTTCCTTTCACAGTGGGTCCTGGTTCCATCTCCGGCACTGCACCTGGTTCTCTGAGGGCTGCCAGGGTGATCTCTGAGCACAGAACCGAGAGTAGACCCTGAGTACCACCAGGTATGTGCCCCGACACTGAACCCCCAAAGAAGATGGCAGCAAAGAAGGAGCGTTAGAGGCGGCGGACGGAGCAGGACAGGGATCTATGTTTGGCCAGAGAAGAGTCTGAGGGTCATTTATGAATTGGGGGTGTCCACGGGGGGGGACCTCAGCAGCTGCCTCTGCCAGTCCGCATTCTCTGATGCCTGGATACTCTTAGGAGGTAGCTTGGGGCTGGGGGTGGCCCCAGACCAAATAATTAAAGAAAGACTATACTTCCTGGCTCGTTCAACGATAATTCCTATAACAAATCTCCTGAGGGGGACATGTAGGTTGTTTTCACTCTTTCACCATTACTTTACTTACATTCTAATTTTTTGTTTTGTTTTGTTTTCTTCTTTGAGTCACACCCAGCAGTGCTCAGGCCTTATGCCTGGCTCTGCACTTCTGTTTACAAAAAAAAATTAAATTTTCATCAAGTCATTCACAATAATGGATCACATTCAATATTTCAACACCAGTCCCACCCCCATCACACCTTCCCACCACCATTATTTTGGATTTCCCACCACCAGTCCAAGCTGCCGAACAGGCAGACGCTAAATAATTTATTTGTATTTGCCCTCTGTGAATAACATAGGATGTCTCACAGCTGCAAGAGCAACCGTGCGCTCCTAGAAATATAAAATTTCAGATAATTAGGGTCTGGAGAAATGTCTGCAGCGAACTGCTCGGTTCCGAGATTCTTTTCTGTGTCTCTGGCTCATGGCCATTGGTGAGCTTAAATAGTCACCGGAGGCAGCTCGTGGGCGTGACACCCAGGGTCCCATGGGGCAGGGAGATTGGAGGGGCCGGCCCATCCCCTAACCTATGAGACCTGGAGTTCGCCGTCACTAATCCCAAATACGTTGGCTTTTTGTTGGGTTCTGGAAGATGGGGGCCACTGGGATTCCCAGGGGACAGGTGGAGGGATGACGCCGGCTCCCATCTGGGACACCCCAGTGAAATCGGCCTGGCACAAAGTCTGGAACCATCTGTACGGCGAGCTGCTCAGTTCCAAGATTCTTTTCTGTGTCTCGGGATCATGGCTGTTTCTGAGCTTAAACAGTCGCCAGGGGGCAGCTTGTGGGCGTTACATCCAGGGTCCCCCTGGGGGCAGGGAGGTGGGAAGGGCTGGCCCATCCCCTATCCCATGAGCTCTGCACTTCTTTTTTTTTTAGTACCAATAAATTTTTATTTATTCATTGTATTTTCCCAGGGTACAGAAAGGGAATGGGAAAAGGATCAGCATGTATGTTGCTGGTGGGATCTCAGCCCATGGGATGAGGGAAGGGGATCAGGTAAGCTCTGCACTTCTTGATGAGCTCAGGGAACCACATGGGATGTCGGGGATCGAACCCAGCTGGCGCAGGCACGGCGAGCATCTTACTGTCCTGTCACTCCAGCCCCCAGCCCAGTGTTTCTGTTGGTGGTGGTGGGAGCGTCTCCCAAAGGAGTGCTCAGGAGGTTCCCGATACGCCCCAACTGGCCCAGAGACTTAGTGGTTCTCTGGGGTCGTACTTCACCATGCTCAAGGACCTTCAGGACTGCACCCCGTGATGTTCAAGAAACCACACGCTGGGTGCTGGGGCTGGAATTTGGCTGAGCCCCATGGGAGGCTTCGACCCCTGTGCCACCCCCTTGCTCTCTGCATTCTCGGGGAGTATTCTGGTCGCCAGCGCCTCATCAGAATACAGTTATTGACGCAAAATTGCTGGTGGGAGCTCAGGCATTGGTTCCAAGGGAGGAGCTTCGTACCGTGGCTTCATGACCCGGAGCGGAAGACTCTTCAGGGTTTGCGCCCGGCTTTGGCTTGCAACCACAGTGGCCGGGCCCTTCTGTGCTCTGCTCTCGGCAGACATTGTAGCAGGAGAGAGAGGACAGAGAGAGGACAGAGGTGCTGGCCGTGCATGCAGCCGACTCCGGTTTGATGTTCCAGTTCCCTGGCACAGTGTGGTCCCCTGAGTGCCAAGCAGATGCTGCGCCAGAGGGCGGCCTGCTAAATCCTGCTCTGAGCCAGCCAGGTCCCTCCTGACTGCGGGGCCCAGGAGCCAGTGGTCAAGATCCTTCTCAACAGGCAGGAATCGGAGTTCGGTGGCTTCTTCTTCCTTTATTTTTTTTTGCTTTTTGGGTCACACCCGGCGATGCACAGGGGTTACTCTTGGTTCTACACTCAAGAATTACTCTTGGCGGTGCTCAGGGGACCATATGGGATGCTGGGACTCGAACCTGGGTCGGCCACGTGCAAGGCAAATGCCCTACCCACTGTGCTATTGCTCCAGTCCCCTCAATGGCTTCTTGGGTAGTTTGTCGTATGCAGCCTGGAGACCCAGGCGTGGGAAGGGCGTTCATTTGCCGCTCAGTACTTCATCCCACCTCATGTCCATATTCCAGTTGCCGTTCATCACCCCTGTCTCGGACTCAGATCTAAGTACCTGCTGGAACAAGGGCGGGAGGTTGGGGGCTGTGTGGCAGGGTTCGTTTCTCCTGGTTTGAGAACTTCGTGGAGTGGGCGGGTGGACACGGCTGATGGGTGACCCAGGCAATGCTGCGTCTGCCTCTGGGCGAGGGCGAGAGCCTGTGCCCTGGCACCTCAAACATGCGCTCTGACCCCCCGGGGCCCCTGGTGCTGCTTGGAGCATCCTTGAGAGTGACCCTTGGCCCCTGGAGCTCTGCTGGGGAGACCCTATACAATAAGCAAAAGCTGACTTAGGGGACTCCAGTCTAAGCAGGAGTTGAGGACCAGGGTTGGAGGTGGCGCCCCCTCCAGGATTCATGCTGGCTCTGTGTTCGCGCCAACCGAAAGCTTTTATTTATTTATTTATTTATTTTTCTTTTTGGGTCACACCCAGCGATGCTCAGGGGTTACTCCTGGCTTTGCACTTAGGAATTACTCCTGGCAGTGCTTGGGGGACCATATGGGATGCCGGGGATCGAACCCGGGTCTGCCGTGTGCAAGGCAAATGCCTTACCTGCTGTGCTATTGCTCCGCCCCCCCTTTTTTTTCAACCGGAAGCTTTTAGATCCTGAGGTTATCACAGCGAGTCACGGCTGTGCTCCTGGAGTGAATCTCAGCACTCGCCCTGGCATTAGCTCGTGGAACCCTGAGGTGACTGGCTTCCTGGGGACTCACATTCTGTGCCTCCTCAGGTCCAGCCAGGCCCGTGGCCAGTCCCTTTATTCCTGCCTGAACTTTGTTGCTTTCTGGCCACACCCACGGTTTCATGCAGACACCTGGGGCCAGGTCACAGGCTCCTCGGCCAGGAGGGTGGGGACCCGGCACGGCCACAGACGGTCCCTCCTTCCCTCCTGGCACCCCCAGGGACAGGCAGGGGGTGTCCTTGTCTTTGGTCCTGATTCTGCAGACCAGGAGAGTGAAGATGCCTTTGGGGGAATGAGGACCCCCCAGGTCAGTGGGGGCAGAGCGGACCTGCTGCCCTCCGCCCCCGGGCTTCCCCCAGCTTCTGGGATGAGGCCTGGGAGGATGAAACGTCCTGGAAGAAGGCCTGGTGCTCCCTGGCTGCGACCCTCCGTCCACCCGCAGGGCTTGGCCGCACGCTTACCTCCAGCAGGAGGCAGTGGAGTTAGACACGCTGGAGGACTCCAGGCTGCTGGGCGCTGTCACCGAGAGCATCCACTCTTAGGTGCCCGCTGGCCTCAGACACTTGCAGAGCCTCTGCCTGCAGGGATGGATCTGCTGGGGTGGTTCCAGCTGCTAAAATGCTGCCCGAGGTGTGGTATAAAGGGGGTCAGCGAGGGGAATCCTGGCAAAGCATCCTTTCAGCTTCCACGGGCATTTTAGGGGAGAGTGGAACGAGGACAGTGAGATCGGGGTGGCCTGGTCTTCTCAGCTTGAGGTGACTGATAGATATATCAGAGAAACTGGCAATCTTCTGAGAGTTTCCTGCCCACATGGGACAGGCTTGCAAGCTCCCCATGGTGTATTCATATGCAAAATCCAGTAATAAGCTGGGTCTCATTCCCCTGACCCTGAAGAGCCCCCAGTGCAACATCGTTAGGAGGGCTGAGTCGATATGGACTTCTAAGATCTCAGGGAAAGGACGAAATGAGATGTTACTGAGCCCGCCCGAGAAATTGGTGATTAACGGGATATCGTCATCGTTATATATATATATATATATATATATATATATATATATATATATACACACACACATATATTTTCCCCCTTCCAGATAAAGTGATGCGCTGAGCCCTTCGCCGACAGGGAGAAGCTTCCTCCCTGCACCCAGGCTCGGGCTCTGGAGGGAAGATTTGCATCTTGGAAACCTCCGAGCAGAGATTCTCAAAACGCACGAATTGGCTTTAAGAGGTGCCAAAACACACTTAAAAAATGATCCTTCTTAGGGTAGCTGTGTTAACCAGCCTTGGGGAAACTAGCCCTGGCCCAGGCACTAACTTGTGAGCCAGGACTGTGATCTCATTGGTCCAGGTTCAGCACCGGGAACAGCACCCGGCACGGGGAAGGTGGCGCCCAGGCAAGAAATGGGGGAATTTCCCAGCATGGGTGGTTTCAGCGGGAACAGAGATGGTTGGCTTGGCTTATGGGATGGGTAAGGTTTAGTGAGTGATGTTGGGGTGAGTACAGCCCAGGGGACAGCGTGGGCACGAGACCAACCCATTCCAACACAGAAGCGGACATCTGTTACCCAGAACTCTGCCCAAAGTGCTTCCACGTATGAAGTAAAGAAACTGGAAGAGCTTTTGTGATCGTCCCACTTTACAGATGGGGAAATGGAGACCCAGGGCGGAGCCCTGGCTGGGCTGTTCCCAGGAAGCCATGGGGGCTGTTTCTTTCAAATTCTTGGTGGGCGGGAGGCCACAGACCCCCCACTTGGAGGTCTGTGGCAGCAGGTGGCATGCACAGCTTAGCTACACGAGGGCTGTGTGGTGTCAGCTTGACTGGCCAAGGTCTGGTACCCTGTCTGCTTTCAGGCCCGCCGACCACAGCCCCGGCCCACTCCCTTTTTAAACCCAGCTGCTGCTCGTGCCGAGTTCCATTTTTAGCTCCCCGGGCTGGAACGCAGCATGCAATGTGCCGTAACCCTCAATGTCAGTTTGATTATAAGAGAGGCGTGTGCAGGCTCCCGAGCCCTCATCTCCATGTCTAAGAATAACCCTCTGGGCTCTCTGCTGCCGTGGTTCTCCAAGCATGGCCTCAGCGATGTCCCCCCACCCCCCCACCCACCGAAGCCTCCAGTTCTGCGGGGAGGCAGCTACAAGCATGAGGTGAAGGGTGCCGGCAGCTACTTGGTCGTCACTGGGGAAGGGTCACAGCCACCTGAGCTCGAGGGGGCGACAGGGTCCTGGAGAGGAAAGAGAAACGCTACCGGGAACTGGTCTGCCATGCGTGCCTGCTCTCTGCACTGGAGCCAAGCAACACTTAAGAGGCTCTCTGTGAGTTGTCCGCCTCCCCCCTGCCTCTTTTGGACTTAGAAACACATCCAGTATGGCTTAGAGGGGAGACATGCGGTGCTAGGGATTGAACTTGGGGCTCCCTCCTGTGACGCTTGTGCTCCAGCCCTTTGTGTCATCTCCTGGGTGTGTCAATTATCCCCCTTTCTCTTTCTGCCACATCCAGCAGTGCTTGGGTACCATCCCTGCTCACGAATGACTCCTGGTGGTGTTAAACCGGGCCAAGATCTCCCAGAGGAATCACCATGAAGACAAGGTTGCGATGCAATAAGCAAGGGTCTTTATTGGCTAGTTAGAGCTAGGGAACCTCGTCCAGTTCACCGATACAGTGGGCAGCCTTCTTGGAGCGAGCAGGCCCCAACTCTCAAAAGTGAGGGGCTTTTATATCATAACATTATAACAGGGGCTTTCCACAGACCACCCTTTGGCCACAGGCTGAGGGGCTTTTCATTACTTGTACTTAGCTGGTTGGCTATAAATTGGAGTTACATAAGGGTTGCATAAGAGTTACATATGTGTTATATAGTGGGGGCTTCCCTACCTGCATCTGGTTGGTAACCCTTAGTGTGACCTCACCATGGCTATCTCACTGTTGGGGAAATCACGACTCAATTCCAGGTATCTGTGCTCGATTCCATGAATTCCAGAACCAAAACTTAGGCCTAGATTCTTCTGGCTTCTTTATGAGCCTGTCATGGCTCTGCCTTTTCTTCTCTATCTCTCAGTGGTACCTGGGGGGCAGGGGACCGTATGTGATGCTGGAGATTTGAATCAGGGTCAGCTGCATGCAAGAGCCTTAACGTCCTTTCAACTTCCCTGGCCTCATGAATCTCCCCCTTTTATGGATGAGGGAGAAAATGGCACCAGAGGGACCAATGACTTGTAAGTAAGTGGAGTGCATCAGGCTTTGGCTTTACCTCCAAGATTTTTCACCCCCGGCATCATTAGTTGAGATATTGTGAAAGTTCTATAGGGACTTACAGACCCTGCACCCTACCCCCCACCCTGTCCCTTTCTTTGAGCTTCATGTGTGGAAATTCTAGGTTGAAAAGTGGTTGCCTCAGCCACAATCATTTCCTACCTTCTTTGTGGTTATTACTATTGTTCTGGGACCACACCCTGTGACGCTCAGGAATTACTCCTGGCTGCAAACTCAGGAATCACTCCTGACACTTTGTGACACTTTGTGGGGACCAGTGGGATGCTGGGGATTGATCCAGGGTTGGCCACATGCAAAGTAAGCGCCCTGCCCACTCTGTTACTTCTCCAGCCCCTCTCTTACTTTCTAAGACGGCATTGAAAGTAGGAAGCAACTGGCTTGCTTTCTCTCCATCTGGTTCTTTCATTCCTTGCTCACTCATTCAAAAGAACGTTTACTGTTCTTTTCTCTGTGAGCGGGATGGGGGAGAAGGTTGTGTGTGTGGGGGGCAGGATGTGGTCCCTAGGGGTCTCCTCCCCAGGGACTTGAGTTGTCGTAAAGGCCCCGTGTGATCTGAATCATGAAACCTCACCTCCCAGAGCCCTCGAGTCCTCATCTGAAGAGGGGGGAAAGGAAACAGTTCCTGTTTCATAGGGCTTGTGCAGGGAACAACAATAATGGAGGGTTCA
>NC_073310.1:9101616-9142018 GCF_027595985.1 Sorex araneus
ACACCGAGAGCCTCCTGTTTCCCTCCTTTTTGTTCTTCAAGGTTCTCTTGAGTGTATTTCTTCGAGGTGGTGGTGGGCAGGTGTCTTCCCAGCAGTACTCAGGGGTTGGGGACGATTCCTGGGGAGATTTGGCCACTGGGCTGGGTGGTTCAGTGCTCAGGCCCCATGAAGACACGCTGTTTGGGCCCACAGGTGCTGGGAGTCACCAGCTGTGCTCAGAGGGGCCATGCCTTGCAGGGACTGAACCCTGGGCCTGGTGGGGTGCATGTACAGCATGCACTTGGGCCCTCTCAGCTCTCTCGGTGCCTCTGAGAAAGCCTTTGAAGTGACCCAGGCTCCAGCCCCAGTGTCGGTGAGTGTATGAGGGACCCGTATGTGAAGTGCCTGGCTGAGCTCTGGGGACCTGTGGCTTTTGGGAGAAAGCTCTGATACTGCTTTTTTTTTCCTTTTTGGGTCACACCCCGCGATGCTCAGGGGTTCCTCCTGGCTCTGCACTTAGGAATTTCTCCTGGTGGTGCTCGGGGGATCTTATAGGATGTCGGGGATCAAACCCGGGACTGCTGCATGCAAGGCAAATGCCCTACCCGCTGTACTATTGCTCCAGCCCATTTAAAGCAGACTTGCCAGCATGGTGAGGCAACAACATGAAAGCAGATCCTTCGGGAGGCTGTGTTTTTGACCCCCCCAACTACGGGCAACAGGGTGCTCCCTCGAGTCTCCGACACCTGTTCCGTAAGTTATGTTTCGGGGCTGGAGGTAGCAGTTCTCAGCACCAAGTGGGAGCTGGAATCAAACTCGGGGCCTCGAGCTTGTCGGGCAGTTGCTCTGCCCTCGGAGCATCTCCCTGGCCTCTGACCCTGCCCCTTGCCATGTGGATCTGTCCTTGATCTCATTAGAGCGCATCAGAAGGGGTTCTTGGACAACCTGCAGGGCTTGTGGTTCCGGCTCAGGCGGTTCTGACCCGAGCCGCTGGTTGGGTCTCTGAGAAGGCGCCAGCCCTGCGCTCGGATGTTGAGGAAAACCTGCCCCGTTCACACAGGGGAAGCACCCCTCCAACTGGCTTCCGCGTCACATGGTCCCAAGCCACGTGTGGGCCCTGGGCCCCCTCCCGGTGGGAATGTGCTGCTTGGAGGGATGAGTAAGATGGGATGCAGAGGAGTCCAGCATCCAGGCTGGTGGTGGGCTCTGAGGATGCAGGCAGGGGGCGATTCCATGCACTCGCCTAGGAAGGAACTCAGGGCAGCGAGTCGGGGCCTGAGCGCCCCCCTGGGAAAGGGCGTGAGAGCCTGAGCGGAGAGGGAGGCCAGAGGAAGCAGCCCTGCTCAGACGGACCCGGCACCCAGCATGACTGCAGCAGAAACGCGGAGACGTGGAATTAAACTGCATCTGGGAGTGTGGTGGGCTTGCCAGGAAATGAGGCCACTTGAGCTTACAGGAAGGAAGCCGGGAGCGGCCAGCAGGGTCCACTGCATCCCTCGGCTCTGCTCTCTCCGAGACGAGGAGGTCAAAGCTCTCAGGTGGTCCCCGCAACACCGTGCCCCTCCCTCTTGCTGTCCTGGGGACAGTCCTGCTGCTCCCCAGGAAGCTTCCTCCCGCCTTCTGCTCAGAGGAAGCAGGGGAGAAGCGGGGATGCAGGGCCGGGCTTGGAAAAACATTTTTAAAATGTGTTGTTTATTTATTTATTTTGCTTTTTGGGTCACACCTGGCGATGCACAGAGGTTACTCCTGGCTCTGCACTCAGGAATTACCCCTGGCAGTGCTCGGGGACCCTATGGGATGCTGGGATTTGAACCCGGGCTGGCCGCGTGCAAGGCAAATGCCCTACCCGCTGTGCTATCGCTCCAGCCCCTGTGTTGTTTATTTTTAAAAGCTCCCCCCTTTTATTTGAGGGGGAGTGTTGGGCCACACTCAGCAGTGCTCAGGGCTTACTCCTGGCTCTGTGCTCAGGGTTCACTCCTGCCAAGGCTCAGGGTGCTGGGGATCGAACCCTGGTTGGTAGGTAGTATACCAGGCAGGTACCCCGCCTGTGGTCCTATCACTCTGGATCCTAAGATGCATCCTCAGCCTTCCCGCGCAGGGCTGGGGAGAGAGCTCAGAGGGCTGGAACACCTGCTTTGCACGCGGAAGGTTCCGGGCTCCATCTCTGGTACCACACGGCACCCCAAGAGCGGATGGGGATGACCCTCAAGCACTGAGGCAGGAGTAGCCATCAGCACTGACCCCAGACAAACAAACTATATAGATTCGGAGACAGGAGATCCTTCTCAGGGCTGGGGCACAGGCTTTGCATGCAGGAGGGCTGGGTTTGAGCCTGAGCAACGCACAGTCACCCAGCCCTGCCAGGAGCAAGGAGTAGTGCCAGCACTGGCTGACTGTGCTGCTTGCAAATCCAGTCTTTCAAACAAACAAACAAACAACAACAAGAAAAACCAAGCAAGCAGGTAGCTGCCAGATCCTTTGACCCGATGAAACGTCAAGATGCACTCTCAGGGGCTGGAGCGATAGCACAGCGGGGAGGGCTTTTGCCTTGCACACAGGTGACCCAGGTTCGATTCCCAGCATTCCATATGGTCCCCTGAGCACCGCCAGGAGTAATTGCTGAGTGCAGAGCCAGGAGAAACCCCTGAGCATCGATGGGTGTGACCCAAAAAGCAAAAAAAAAAAAAGCAAAAATAAGAAAAAGATGCACTGTCAGCTGGAAAGCAAAACCAGGGCACTGGGTTCCGGACAGCCCCTGATGATCCAGTCTCTGAGATCACACTTTTGAGTTCTAGGACCCGAGGGTACTATTTCTTCAGTCTTCTTCAGACCCTGCCAGTAAGAAGTGTCTTCTCAATGGCCACTCACTCTATGCTGATCTAGAATTGATATATACTTTTAAATAATTTATTTATTTTTTTAATCGAGTCACCGTGAGAACAGTTACAGGGCTTTTAGGATCAAGTGTCAGTCATACTATGATCAAACACCCATCCCTTCACCGGTGCACATGTTCCACCACCAAAAACCCCAGCATACCACCCTCCCACTACCCCTCTGCCTGTGTGGCAGATGATTTTCATTTTACTCTCTCCTTACTTTGATTACATTCAATTTTCGACAGGAAACTCACTATCATTATTTGGAGTTTTTCCCCCAACAGTCAGGCCTGTCGGAATGGCATCATTAGATCGTATGTTTTCTATTGTTGGTAACAAAGAGCATATGATGTTGCACGGTTGCAAAAGCGGCCGCCCAGTTTTGGGATTCTGGTATTAAGTCCAGAGGTATTTCTGCCAGCAGCCGCTGCATTCCGAGATTGGTTTGTGTGCCTCTGGGATCATGGCTGTTCAGGAGTGGAGGAGCTGTTCGTGGGCGACTGCTTGGGGTCTCATTTGAGCAGGGAGCAGGGCCGGTTCTGCCACCCCACCACCATCACAAGATTCCCCATGCGACCCATCACTGCAAACTCCTACCTCTCTGTTCAATTGTTTCTGAATGGTGGTGGTCACCATGCTGCCATAAAGGGGAAAAGGCCAAGGGACAGAGACCCTTCCCCTCCCAGGGCTGCACAGGGCTGTAGCTTAGTTCAGAGTCCAGGAATATATCTGCCAGCAGCTGCTGTGTTCCGAGATTGGTTTCTGTGCCTCTGGGATAATGGACGCTCAGGGGTGTGGAGCCATTCCTGAACATATTTTTTTGTGTATTAGGAAAGGTCATGCGGCTGCATAAGCGGCCGCGCGGTTTGGAGAGATATCCCAGTCCCACATACTGGAGCCGTGTTAGTGGAAGCTCAGTGTTGCTGGGACTCCATCTGGAGAAGGCAGGTTGGCTGCACCTTTTCCATCTGGCACCCTGGTGTTGTTGGCCCGGTCCTGGGGTCTGGAGCAATCTCTGACTTGCGGTGCCCGCCGGCCCGGATTCCTAAAATTGATATTTTTGGAGGTCGTGACAGAGCTGGTAGTGTTCAGGGGTTTCCTCCTGGCTCTGTATGCAGGAATCACTCCTTGCGGGCTGGGGGGGACCATGCATGAGGCTGGGGATTGAACCAGGGCTGGCTGCACGCAAAGCCAGAGACCTTCATGCTGTACTAAAACTCTGGCTCCTGATCCATAATTGAAACAGAAAATTTCCGGAGCACCAGCAAACCCTGGAGATAGGATGGACTCTTTATAAACATTCTCTTGTCTCCCCCAGAAGAAAGAGACACGTTTCCCACCAAGACACTGAAAGGATCTCAGGATTCACCCACGGATGTCAGGACATGCAGAGCAGAAGCTTGAAGAGTTGTTTCCACACACAGAACAGGGTATCAGGAAGCTTATCAACAAACAAATGAAAAAAACAGCAAGCTGAAAGTTCTTCCCATGGGAGCACATGCCCATACATGTGTGAGCTATTTGATGGGTAGGAGAAGTGAATGAATGAAAAACTGCATGAACTGGTGGGAGTGAAAATGCAATGTTGAGTCAAAACACCAGGTGGGCAAGGATGCTCTCTAGCACACCAGCTACAGACCGTTTAGAAATGGGCAGGCAATGCTCCATGGAGTGGAGGGGAGAAGGCAGATGGAATAGAGAAGGGATTGCTAAGAAAATGATGGCTGGAGGAATCAGTCGGGATGGGAGATGCATGCCGAAAATAGATAATGGACCAAACATTATGGCCTCTCAGTGTCTGTGTTGCAAGCCATAATGCCCAAATAGAGAGAGAGAGTATGGGGAATATTGTCTGCCATGGAGGCAGGGGGAGGGTGGGAAAAGGGGGGTATACCGGGAATATTGGGTGGTGGGGAATGTGCACTGGTGGAGGGATGGGTGTTTGATCATTGTGTGATTGTAACCCAAACATGAAAGCATATAAGTATGTCACAGTGATTCAATAAAATTAAAAATAAAAAAGAAATGGGCAGGCAAGAGAATATGATTTGCTCTGTGGAAATTCATGCATCCATTTTCTTTTTACTTTACTTTTCTTTTTTTTCTTTTTTTGCTTTTTGGGTCACACCCAGCAATGCTCAGGGGTTACTCCTGGCTTTGCACTCAGGAATTACTCCTGGCAGTGCTTGGGGGGACCATATGGGATGCCAGGGATCGAACCCGGGTCGGGCCCGTGTGCAAGGCAAACGCCCTACCCGCTGTGCGATCACTCCGGCCCTCCTCTCCTCTCCTCTCCTCTCCTCTCCTCTCCTCTCCTCTCCTCTCCTCTCCTCTCCTCTCCTCTCCTCTCCTCTCGCTCTCCTCTCCTCTCCTCTCCTCTCCTCTCCTCTCCTCTCCTCTCCTCTCCTCTCCTCTCTCCTCTCCTCTCCTCTCCTCTCCTCCTCTCCTCTCCTCTCCTCTCCTCTCCTCTCCTCTCCTCTCCTCTCCTCTCCTCTCCTCTCCTCTCCTCTCCTCTCCTCTCCTCTCCCCTCCCCTCCCCTCCCCTCCCCTCCCCTCCCCTCCCCTCCCCTCCCCTCCCCTCCCCTCCCCTCCCCTCCCCTCCTCCCCTCCCCTCCCCTCCCCTCCCCTCCCCTCCCCTCCCCTCCCCTCCCCTCCCCTCCCCTCCCCTCCCCTCCCCTCCCCTCCCCTCCCCTCCCTCTCCCCTCCCCTCCCCTCCCCTCCCCTCCCCTCCCCTCCCCTCCCCTCCTCTCCTCTCCCCTCCCCTCCCCTCCCCTCCCCCTCCCCTCCTCTCCCCTCCCCTCCCCTCCCCTCCCCTCCTCTCCCCTCCCCCTCCCCCTCCTCTCCCCTCCCCTCCCCTCCTCTCCCTCTCCCCTCCCCTCCCCTCCTCTCCCCTCCCCTCCCCTCCCCTCCCCTCCCCTCCCCTCCCCTCCCCTCCCCTCCCCTCCCCTCCCCTCCCCTCCCCTCCCTCTCCCTCTCCTTTTTTCTTTTTGGAGACACCCAGCGATGCTCAGGCTTGCTCCTGGCTCTGCACTCAGGAATTACTCCTCGCGGTGCTTGGGGGACCATGTGGGATGCTGGGAATCGAACTCAGGTGGGCCGCATGCAAGGCAAATGCTCTACCCGCTGTGCTATCTCTCCAGCCCTGGAAAAGTTCTTAAGAGCATGACTGGCTCCCAGTTTGTTTGCTTTTTTTAATTGAATCATTGTGAGATACACAGTTACAAAATTGTTCATGGTTAGGTTTCAGTCATACAATGTTCCAACACTGGTTGAGCACCTATTCCCCACCACCAATGCCCCAGTTTTCCTCCGGCCACCCCCTGCCTCGACAGCAGGCACTTTTCTGCTCTCTCTTCCTCCTCCCTCCCTCCCCTCCCTCTCCTCCCTCTCCCCTCCTTGCGTAGGTAGCCCACAGTTCTGGAGAGTGATTGCCTCTTGGGAGTGTATGCTGGGATGCCTCCGGGGCTTCATTAGCTGGAGTTTCATTTCCCATTCTGGGTAGCAATTCTTAGATTAATCTATACTTAAAAAATTCCACCCCCATCTCAAGTCATAATAAAAATTTTAAAAAGAAAGAGAACGAGGAGGATCTTAGGTGGAAATTTGTAGGTGGCTGTTATGATTCCTGGGGCTGATCCAGGATCCAACTTGTGACCTCATACATGCAAGGCAGAACTCTGTATGTCACATTCCATATCTTTTTTTGGGGGGAGGCGGGGGTCCTCCTAAACAGTTTTGACTGGTCACTTCCGGGGAATATGGTTCAATGTGTCAGGCAAATTCATTGCAAGAGTCTGACCTGCAGGGCTGAGGTAGGCGAGTGGGGCAGGGGCTGGTGGGAGGCAGTGAAGGTCATCAGCCCCGGGGGCTCACGTAGTAGGAAAAATATGGTGCTGGGGTTTGAACTCAGGTCTCAGCACATGCAAGGATGTGTCCCTGACCATTGAGCCATCTCCTTGGGCCCCCTTGCTCATTTCTTTGGCAAACCAACATCCAGGGAGCACTTACAGGGACATTTGCGGGACACCCACGATGTACTTACAAATGTGACCACCTCTCACCTCTGAGACTGGCTTCCGGCCCGCAGGATCGCTCTGGGACAGTGAATGAGGGAACGGTAGTCCGAGGAAGCAAGGAGCAGAGCTAGCAGGCCTGGCCTCTGTTTGGGCAGCGAGAACCGCTGTTTCCGGGGTAACGGATTCTCGTTATCTGCCAGGTAGGGAGCTTTCATCTGGAGGCGGGGGAGAGCGTCGATTCCTCACAAAACTGCCGGGCGGCTTCATTAGCTAATGTTTATCAAGTGCCTCCAAAGCCCCCGTGAAAACCCAGGTAGAAACGCCTCGTGGTGTTGGTATTAATAATGGATGGCCCCACCGCTCCGGGCTTTTTCAGTTGTGTTTCTTGAAACAGGAAGAGGTGGCACTTTGTTTTGAGATAATTAAGCTCTGGATAAAGATAATCTACTCCTTGATTAGAGCCCAAACAAACGCCCTTTCTTCTTTGCTGAGTCTCTCCCTTTCCCTCACGCTCCGATGAGCCGCCGTGTTTGGGAACATCTGCTGGGGAGACAGTACGTTTCTCTCTTTGTATCCATCATCGCAGGCAGGTATTGCCACTAACATCTTCCCGGGGCCTTATTTGGGCCTCGAAAATAGTTAGAGGGGCCACCAGAGGATTTGCGGAGCTAACTGCTGATTTGCATATAAATTTGCCTCATCTCTGTGGCCCACAAGGTGATGCCTAACTTGCTTTCCAAAAGCTTCGTCGTTTCTGTGGATACGGTGTCCAGGAAGCGCTCAGCAAATGAGAGACATTCTTCCCCGGGCTACTGGAAGGGTAGATGGACGGGACATTTGTGGGATACCCGCTATATATTTACCAATGTGAGGTCATCGACTGCACTGGTTCTCGTATGACACCACATATTGGAATTCCACCAGGAGCCAAGAAGACCCAGGGTGCTTCCCGGGTCAATCTAAAAATGCAGCCAAGTTGGAGAATGAGTGATTGTTATTTTTTTTTTCTGGAGGAAATGCTTGTTTTTATTATTATTATTTAATTTTTAAAATGAATCACCGTGCGATACAGTTACAGACTTACATACTTTCAGTCATAAGATTGAATACCCACCCCTCCACCAGTGCCCATTCTCCACCACCAATGTTCCCAGTAACCGTCCCACCACCCCCACCCTGACCCCCCACCCCCTGCCTCTGTGGCAGGCACATTCCCTTTTACTCTCTTTCTCCTTTTTTTCTTTCTTTTTTTTGCTTTTTGGGTCACACCTGGCAATGCACAGGGGTTACTCCTGGCTCATGCACTCAGGAATTACTCCTGGCGGTGCTCGGGGGACCCTATGGGATGCTGGGAATCGAACCCAGGTCGGCCTCGTGCAAGGCAAACTCCCTACCCGCTGTGCTATCACTCCAGCCCCTCTCTTTCTCCTTTTGAGTGTTATGGTTTGCAATACAGATAGTAAGTGGCCATCATGTTTGGTCTATCATCTACTTTCAGCACGCATCTCCCATCCTGAGCGAGCTCTCCAAGCATCATTCACTTAGTGGTCCCTTCCCTATCCCAGCTGCCTTTTTCCCCAGCATGTGAGGCCGGCTTCCAAGCCGGGGAACGATCCTCCTGGCCTTTACAGAATGAGCGATTTGTATCTTCATGAAAGCTCCACAAACAGTCCCTTTGTCTTTATATTAGAGAAGTGGAAAGTAAAGCTGGTGAGACAGTACAGTGGCTAAGGCCGTAGCTGACCTGGGTTAGATTTCCAGCATCTGCACATGGTCCCCTGAGCCCACCAGGAGGGATCCCTAAGTGCAGAGCCAGGAGTAAACCCTGAGCACTGCCAGGTGTGACCCCCAAGCAAACAAAAGTGGGGCTTAGATATTAGGAAGAGGTTATTCAGGTAAATCATTTGGGTATATTTTTTTTTGTGTTAGGGTCTACTAAACATACTTGGTGTGTGTGTGTGTGTGTGTGTGTGTGTGTATGTGTGTGTGTGAAAGAAGAGGAGAGAGGAGAGAGAGGGGGGGAGAAGGAGAGGGAGAGAGATATTCATGCAGTAACTTTTTAAAAAATTTATTTATTTATTTATTTATTTATTTTTGCTTTTTGGGTCACACCTGGCGATGCACAGGGGTTACTCCTGGCTCTGCACTCAGGAATTATCCCTGGCCGTGCTCAGGGGACCCTATGGGATGCTGGGATTTGAACCCGGGTCGGCCGCGTGCAAGGCAAACGCCCTCCCCGCTGTGCTATCTCTCCAGCCCCCATTATTTATTTTTTTAAATTGAGTCACCTTGAGAACAATTACAGGGCTTTCAGGATCAAGTCTCAGTCATATTATGATCAAGCACCCATCCCTTCACCAGTGCACATGTTCCACCACCAAGAACCCCAGCATACCCCCCCTCCCAGTCCCCCTCTGCCTGTATAGCAGATGATTTTCACTTTACTCTTTCCTTACTTTGATTACATTCAATTTCTGACAGAAAACTCTCTATCATTATTTGGAGTTTTCCCCCCAACAGTCAGACCTGTCGGAATGGCATCATTAGATCGTATGTTTTCTATTGTCAATAACAAAGAGCATAAGATGTTGTACGGTCGAGAAAGCGGCCGCCCAGCTTTGGGATTCTGGTATTAAGTCCAGAGGTATTTCTGCCAGCAGCCACGGCATTCCGAGACTGGTTTGTGTACCTCTGGGATCATGGCTGTTCAGGAGCGGAGGAGCTGTTCGTGGGCGACTGCTCGAGTCTCATTTGGGCAGGTGGCAGGGCCAGTTCTGCACCCCTCCCCCCCATCGCGAGATTCCCCACGTGTCCCCTCGCTGCAAGCTCCTACCTCTCTGTCCAACTGGCGCTGAACGGTAGCAGTCACCATGCTGCCACAAAGGGGAAAAGGCCGAGGGACAGAAACCCTTCCCCTCCCGGGGCTCATGTAGTAACTTTTAGGACAGTGTTTATGTATAGGTAGACAGAGGCTTCCAAAAGTCTGCCATCTGCCCAGGGCCCCCAAATCAGTAAGAGGAGGGCATGGGGAACGTGGTGACTGTCTTCGTGTTGGAATTAGCCTGTGTTGGGGTTAGGGCTTCGGTTCTTCGGGTGCATGCAGGCTCCAGTGCCCTTGTGCCGGGGAATCCTGGCCTCGCACTGTCTCCAGCTTCCTCTGGGCTTAGCTTAGTGATGGCTTCTTGAAACGCACCTGGGGTCTGCAGCCACCACTGTACAGCAGGAGGGGCGCTTGCCTGGCACATGGTGGTCGACCCAGGTTTGACCCCCCCAACATCCCTCATGGTCCCCTGAGCACTACCAGGAGTGATTCCGGAATGCGGAGTCACCCCTGAGCATCGTCTGTGTGACCCCCAAGCAAACACAAATGAAAAGCCTCAAAGAAGCACCTGGAAAATTCTGAGGGCTGGCCTGGAGCCATGGGGCCGGGGAACAGTCTCTCCAGGAGCAAGATATTCCTGGGGCACAGTGCTTGCAGCCTCTCCTGGATGGAAATTGAGCTCCATCCCGGAGACTGATGGGATGGTTCTGGAAGCAGCATCCATCATCAGCCCACACTGGGGCCTTGAGGTAGCCTGCAGAAGTGGGGCCTGGATTTTCTCTGTGAAATGAACTGAAGGGGCCCAAGAGATAGTATGGGTTAAGGTGTTTGCCTTGCATGTGGCCCACCCTGGTTTGATCCCCAGCACCCCATGTGGCCCCCTGAGCACCACCAGGGAGCACTCCTGAATACAGAGATAGGACTAGCACCCGAGCACTGCCAGAGGTGCTCCCGCCCTTCCCCACCCCAAATAAAAGAATATGTAGAATGAACCGAAGTTAATGTGAGGAAAATGACAGTTTCCGCACTCCAAGGGGAGAGAGGATTTGTTTTTCCCACCATGCCCCTTTTCCTTTCTGAAGTGGCAAGAGGAAAATGTTTTCTCGGGAGCAGATTGGAGGTTCATCTTTATTAGAGGTGTTCGCTTATAGGGCTGGAGCGATAACATGGCAGGTAGGGCGTTTGCTTTGCATGTGGCCGACCCGGGTTTGATTCCCAGCATCCCATATGGTCCCCTGAGCACCACCAGGGGTAATTCCTGAGTGCAGAGCCAGGAGTAACCCCTGAGCATCACTGGGTATGACCCTAAAAGAAAAAAAAAAGAGATGTTTGCTTATAAAGTCTTGTACTTAACTTTGGCTAACCCAGCATTGCCCCAGATCATTATGATTTTATTTTGGGGCCCCCAAGCAGTGCTCAGGAGGTCTGGGTTCCCCTCCCAGGGGATTCTGAGCGGGTGGTTCAATGCGAGGGCCCAAGGGTGTGGTGCTGCTTAGGCCCTGGGTGCCAGGGAGTACCCTGACCCCTCTGGGTGTGGTGGTGGGGCCGGCCTCCAGGTCTGCATCTGGTAGTGCTCATGGAACCAGGCGGTGCCGGGGATCAAACCGGGGTTGGCAACATGCAAGACAAACCCCCCTAACTGCTGCTTCCTGGTGTCTCCTCAATTTATCTGAACAGTTGTTGTTGTTGTTGCTTTTGTTTTGGGGTCACATTTGGCAGCTCTCCAGTAGGTAGGGCGTTTGCCTTGCATGCAGCCAACCCGGGTTCGATCCCCAGTATCCCACATGGTTCCCCGAGCACCGCCAGGAGTGATTCCTGAGTGCAGAGCCAGGAGGAACCCCTGAGCATAGCTGGGGGTGACACCAAAAAAAGCAAAGAGAAACACAACACCAAAAACAACAGTTGGTGGTGCTCAGGGTTTACTCCTGCCTCAGCGAGGAGGGATCCGTCCTAGCAGGGCTTGGGGGTGCCAGGGATCAAAGGCTTTACTCTCCCTGTCCCCAATCAGGCAGGTTTTTTTTGTTGTTGTTTTTTTGCTTTTTTTTGGGGACACACCTGGAGATGCACAGGGGTTACTCCTGGCTCTGCACTCAGGAGTTACTCCTGGCGGTGCTCAGGGGACCATATGGGATGCTGGGATTCGAACCCGGGTCGGCCGCGTGCAAGGCAAACGCCCTACCCGCTATGCTATCGCTCCAGCCCCCCCCCACCCCCCCAATTCAGGCAGTTTTATCTGCCTTTGCCCCTATGGAGAATGTGGCATGAGATTCGTCCAGACTGTCCCTATATATGACCAACGTTTATAAATGAGGTTTCCCCCCCTCCCCCGCCCTCCCCTCTCCCTGCCCCTGCAATTTGTCTGTCTGTCTCGGGGATTCGGGACTGCAAGAGTCTGGTGTTCTAAATTCAGATGGATGCGCTTTGTCTAAATTCAGAAGGATCTGCTCCTTCCACCTTCAGACGCGTCCGCACTGCCTTCTCTCCTCGCTGGGATGGCCCCCTCTGGCCTCACCCGAGCAGATTTACACGGCGCGTTAGAAGAGCTGATAGAAAAATTGGCCACGCTGCTTCCTCCGCCTGGCGCTTGAAACAGCTCCCCACGGCTCCCGGGCTGGAGCCAAACGCTTTCCTGTGGCTGATTCCAATTCCCAGTGCGCTCTGCAGGCCTCTCCAGCCAGCTTGTCACTCCGTGTCGCCACTACACCGAACCCCAAACCTCTGTTCTGCCTCTGTCTCTCGTGCTTGCTCGAGTCCCTCCACCCAAGTTCCTTGTGTTCAGTTCGTAGCTGTTGTCTTGGAAAGTTCCCTTCTAGGAGGTAGGTCCTGACTTTGGCATGGGTTAGGCACCTCTTCTTTGCTAACATGGTGCTCTCTGGGATACCCTCACCCCTGCCACTTTCCCTGATGGACTGATGTATAATTTGCAAATAGACATCTGTACTGAGATGTACACTGTGGCTTTTTTTTTTTTTGCTTTTTGGGTCACACCTGGCGATGCACAGGGGTCACTCCTGGCTTTGCACTCAGGAATTACCTCTGGAGGTGCTCAGGGGACCATATGGGATGCTGGGAATCGAACCTGGGTTGGCCACATGCAAGGCAAATGCCCTACCTGCTGTGCTATTGCTCCAGCCCCAGCATTTTTTTTTTTTTTTGCTTTTTGGGTCACACCCAGCGATGCACAGGGGTTACTCCTGGCTCTGCACTCAGGAATTACTCCTGGTGGTGCTTGGGAGACCATATGGGATGCTGAGAATTGAACCCAGGTTGGCTGCGTGTAAGGCAAACGCCCTATCCCTGCTGTGCTATCGCCCCAGCCCCCTACTTTTTTATAATTCACTGTGACATTTTTGTATAGGTATATGTTCTGAAGCAATTATTACAATTAAGCTAATGCCCAGGCAATGATTTGCATTTTTTTTGGATGGAGCCTAGCATGCTACCCATGGCATATTTGATATGCCAAAAACAGTAACAACAAGTCTCACAATGGAGATGTTACTGGTGCCTGCTTGAGCAAGTCGATGAACAGTGGGGACGATAGTGCTACAGTGCTGCATTGGATGGGATACGCCATATCTCAGGCCATGAAGCAAAAGTAGATAAGTGGGACTCTGACAGATTGAATAGATCTTGTACCAGAGAGGGAGTGAGCAGTGGAGTGAGAAGGCAGTCTGCAGAGTGGAAGGGCACGTCAATACACCCCAGGACTGGACAGACAGAGGTGAATGCCCCAAACGCCTCAGAACCTAGGATGCTCAAGAACAAAACCTCAAACGCTCCAGGTGCGAAGTGGACACCACACCAGAGAGCTATTTGTCAAAAGAAGATAAACAGATGACTCACAGTTATACAAAAAGGTGCTCATTGCTGTCATCTAGGAAATGCAAGTCAAGAACCATGCATTGGGGGACTGTTGGAGAGGAGACGGGATGTGCATTTCTGGGGAGAATGTGGAGAAGGGGGAACCTTGGGACCCTGTTGGTAGGAATGTGGAAAATGGCATGGAAGGGCTTCTAGAAATTTAGAGCAAAACTACTGTCTGATCCAGTAAACCCTTTGCTGGGTCTGTGTGGAGCGTGGGTGGCGTGTATCTGCCCAGATCTCTGTTTGTTGTCTTTCCCACCAAGGCTTGGGTTCCAGAAAGGCATCACTGGTTGCCTCCCCCCATCATAACTGTACTGATCAGCACACAGCGTCTCACACAGTTATAAAGGCGCAGCAAATGTGTGTGGGGTGAAGGAACGCGTGGACCAGAGGCACTAGACAATAGTTTTTAGGAGACCACTGATGAATAAAGCCAATTCTGGGACAAATCCCTATTGTTTTATGTACTCCTTTTCTTTTTAACAATGAAAAAAATCAGCAAATTTTATTTTACTGTTTCTGAAAGAAGAATGTAGGGATTAAGAAATGAATGAAAATTTCTATAAATAACCTATAATATTTAAATAATCTCATACTACTTAAATTTTTTTTAAATTGAATCACCATGTGGGAAGTTACAAAGCATTCAGGCTTAAGTCTCAGTTACACAATGGTCGAACACCCATCACTTCACCAGTGCACATATTCCACCACCAAGAACCCCAGTATACCTCCCTGCCCACCCCCGCCTGTGTAGCTGATAATTTTCACTTTACTTTTCTCTTTACTTTGATTACATTCAATATTTCCACAAAAAACCTCACTATTATTGTTTGGAGTCCCCCCTCCCCCAAATCAGACCTGCTGAAAAGGAAGCATTTGATAATTTATTTTCCATTGCTAAGAATGAAGAATTATGAGGTCACGACTGCGGCCGCACGGTTTTGGGTTTCTGTATTTTAGTATTTTGGTAACTAAGTCCAGGGAAATTTCTGCCAGAAATTGCATCATTGCAATCTCGTACCTCTCTTTAGTGGTCCTTATAAGATGGTGGTTGCCACGCCCTTCCCCTCCCCCCTAAAGGAAAAGTGGAGAGAGAAAGACCTTTCCCCTCCTAGGACAGCATGGCACTGTGGCTTAGTTCACAGTCTAGAGACATTTCTGCAAGAAGCTGCTGGTACCAAAAGTAGTTTAGCTGACCTCCAGGATCACGGTCATTCAGCAGTGGAGAGGCCGCATACGTGCGGCCACCCAGGTCACATGTTGGCCTGTTTTATATACTCTTATATAATGTGTAGCTATAGAATCTGTTAGTATAGATTTAAAAGATTGTACATAAATATGTTTTAACTAGATGAACTTTTATCTATCTGTCATAACTCTTAATCTACTTATTCTTTAATCTATTGATTGCTCAATCTTTATGTCTAGCCACCTACCTCTCCTTCCATCCATCCATCCATGAAGCTAGACCCATTCTTCCTCTTCTAGTAATCTGTGGTCTAGTTCAAGTGTTTCTTTCCGTTGGTTTGCTTCTTCCGGTGCCCTACTTCTCTGTAACATCACCAGAGGGGGAGGTCACCCAATATTTGTCTTTATTCTTTGGGCTTATTTCATGCAACACGACCCCCTCCACTTCCACTGTGTTGTCACAAAAGGCACGATTTCCTTTGTCCTCTTGGCTGTTTCGATCAACCCCCTTTCCTTTTTTTTTTAATTTCTTTTTGCATCACACCCGGCGATGCTCAGGGGTTCCTCCTGATTCATGCACTCATGAATTACTCCTGGTGGTGCTTAGGGGACCATTGGGGGATGCTGGGAATGGAACCCGAGCACCACCGTGGGTTGGCCACGTGCAAGGCAAACGCCCTCCCTGCTGTGCTATATCGCTCCAGCCCACTCCCCCTCTGCCTTTGCTTTTTTCATCAACTGTTTCGGGCCCTGGGATCATTCCCAGATCCAGGTGCTTATAAATCATGCTGCACGGCACATGAGTTCTGCACCGAGCTTTTGGAATCGGTGCTTACACTTCTTTGTATGTTGGAGAGATTTGTGTTCAGCGTTGTGGGTGGAAACGAGGTCCATTATTCGAACAAATCCCCACTAGCTCGTTTTGCTTCTTTAGTGTGGCCAGTTGAAAATGGCAGATTTCAAGGACGACTCATGCTCTGTTTTCAGTGCCAGCAGTTGAATCGTCAGGTCTAGGAGAGTAGACACCTGCCTTCTGGCTTCCCCGCTGCACCTGCAGCTTCCAGCAGCTTCTAGCGGGACACCTGGTGCATAGCAAGTGCTGAGTGTGTTTATATTCAGCGGCATCAGAATTGAAACAATGCAAAGACTTCCAGGTTTCTTCAGCCGTTGGGTCAGTATTCAGTTATTCCTTGGGCCTTACTTATTTCCCCTCTCTGCACCCCCCCTGCCGAAAATCTTTAAAGACCTCACTTTTTTTTTTCTCGAAGTGCCTCAGATAATGATTTAATTTAGATTTAACAAGCCAGTCATTGCAGGTCAATTAAGTGCCACTTTATGATTTAAAACCTATTTATTCAGATTAACAGCCATTAAATGATTTTTATCGTACCTCTTTCTGGTTAATATTATTAAAAACATTCTTTTCAGTGACTTAAGACATGATTTTATGTTTGTAGACATTTAAAATAAATCTTCATAAAGTCAAGATTATTCTTTTGAGTTTCCAGGGCTCAAACTCTTGGGGGGCCGAGGTGTCTGCCTTGCATACAGCCCCCCCAGGCCCCGTCTCTGGAGCCACTTAGACCCATGAGCACTGCTGAGAGCAGCCATGGAGGCCTCGGAGCAATCCTGGGGTGGCCCGGGTAACTCCCAGCAGCACAGGGTCTGAGAAGCACCCCATCCTTGGCCCACACACTCAAATGCAGGGCCAGTTGGCTGAGAATCATCAGGAAGAACCCCCATGGTCACGGGAACATAGTTTGGAAGATTTGCTCCCCATCCTATCCCCCCAAAAAAATCCTTGGTCATTTTTTTCTTTTTGGGTCACACCCGGCTATGCACAGGGGTCACTCCTGGCTCTGCACTCAGGAATTACCCCTGGCCATGCTCATGGGACCATATGGGATGCTGGGAATCGAACACGATCGGCCGTGTGCAAGGCAAACGCCTTACCCGCTGTGCTATTGTTCCAGCCCCCTTGATCATTTTTCAAACTGACGTTTTTTTTTTGTTTGCTTTTTGGGTCACACCCAGTGACGCTCAGGGGTTCCTCCTGGCTCTGTACACAGGAATCACTCCTGCCGGTGCTTGGGGACCATATGGGATGCTGGGGATGGAACCCAGGTCAGCTGCCTGCAAGGCCAACGCCCTACCCACTGTGCTATTTCTTTGGCCCCCAAACTGACTTATTATAGAATAAACACATATAATTTTATCAAGAAGCACTGTAGCACTGTAGCACTGTCGTCCCGTTGTTTATCGATTTGCTCGAGCGGGCACCAGTAACGCCTCCATTGTGAGACTTCTTGTTACTGTTTTTGGCATATCGAATACACCATGGGTAGCTTGCCAGGCTCACCCGCGTGGGCAGGATACTCTCGGCAGCTTGCTGGGCTTTCCGATAAGGATGGAGGAATCGAACCCGGGTCGGCCATGTGCAAGGCAAATGCAAGGCCGTGTGCAAGGCAAATAGTACCTGCTGTGCTATCGCTCCAGTCCTACCAAGAAGCAAAATAACCAAATCTATTGACGTGTTCTGGAGATGGGTTCTACAATAAGATGATGAAGAAGTGAAGTATTGAGAAGTAGGCTCATAGTTACATATTCCTATTGAAAAAGAACAGTTTTGATCTTGCCGCATTCAACAGAGAAGAATCCGGGCGTTCTGGTAAGCAGCGCAGCAGGCCAGAGACTGCTCCGGACCCGAAACTGGGCCAGCAAAACTGGGGAGCCAGACGGAGGAGGCACAGCCGGTACGCCTTCTCCAGATGGAGCCCCAGCGACAATGAGCAATGGCCAACACGGCTCCGGGATGCAGGACTGGGGACAACTCCAAATTGCGCGGCCGCTAATGCGGCCACGCCACCTTTTCTAAAAAATGAAAACATACAATCTATTGATTCCATCCAACATGTCTGACTTGTGGAAGAAAACCTCCAAATAATGATAGTGAGATTCTTGTTGAGAATTGAACGTAATCAAAGTAAGGAAAGAGTAAAGTGAAAGATGTCTGCCACAGAGGCAGAGGGGGAGTAGGAGGGGGCTATGCAGGGTTTGGTGGTGGATCAAATATGAAAACTTTATAACTCTCTCACAATGATCCAATAAAAAATAAAATAAAATAAAATAAAAAGAACAGCTTTATTGAGGTCACGCTTCACCCGTCAACCAAACCCTTTAAAAATATACAAATTTGGAGTATAGTTACAGAGCTGTGTCACCATCTCTATAATCTGCTTCCAGAACATTCCTGTGATTTCCATCAAGGAAATTTTATACCTACTGGCTATCAGTCCAAATCCCCATCTCTCCCCAACCCTGACAATCACAGATGATCTCTAGTCTCTAGTGATTTTTCTCTTTTGGGCATGAGCTCAAAGGTCATGTGTGTGACCTTTGCCATGTGGCTTCTCTCTCTTCACCAGAACGCTGGCAGAGTTCAGTCAGGTTATAGTACGGGTAGGTCAATGTTTGCCTCCTTCGTCTTTCCGAATAATATCCTGCTGTATGGGTAGGCCACACATTTGTTCATTCTCTCCTCAGATAACGGCAACGCGGGGGCTGAGAAGTCATCCTCTCAGTGACTGTTGGCATGGCTTCAACGCAAATCCCACGTGGGGTAGGGACGTGGGCATGACAGGTGATCACTCACCTTCCCTGAGCACTGATGGGGCACCTGGAGGTGTTTAGGCGTTGGTGTGTCTTTGCTCATCTACAGCTCACTCACTGCCGGGGAGGGGTAGCATTCTTCCCTCTATGAAACTCTTAGAGACTGGGGAGACGAGAGATGAGGAAATTTAGTTTCAGGATAAGCAGTGATTTGAATTGGGAAGTCCAGCCCCAGATGCTACAGATCCATCTTTCTCCCTCCTCTTTCCTTCCCTTCCTGTGTTTAGGCCACACTCTGCGGTGCTCAGGGCTCACTCTTGGCTCTGTACCCAGGGATCACTCCTGGTGGTGCTCCGGGGACCACCCTCGATGTGAGGGATTGAGCCAGGGTCTGTGAGTCACAAGGCAAGTGCCTTCATCCCTGAACTATCTCTCTGGATTGGTATTTTTCATTTACATTCTTACATAGTTAAATTGGCTTTTGGGAGAGAATGTATACCGTTCTATGATTTTGTTTGTTTGTTTGTTTTGGGGACGGGTCACACCCAACAGTGCGCTGGGTACCATGCTTAGTGGTAACTTCTGAGTCTTTTTGTTGTTGTTGTTGTTGTTTGGGTCACACCCAGCAATGCTCAGGAATTACTCCTGGCTCTGCACTCAGAAATTACTCCTGGTGGTTCTTGGAGGATCATATGGGATGCTGGGGATTGAACTCAGGTTGGCCACCTGCAAGACAAACTCCCTACCCGCCGTACTATCAGTCCGGTCCCCACTTCTGAGTCTTACGCTCAGGAGTCACTCCTAGTGGCGTGCTGGGGACCCTGCGGTGTTGGGGATGGAACCCGGCTCCCTCGCACACAGAGCATGCACTCGGCTGCTGAGCATCTCTCTGGCCTCATTTCTATGAAGCTGACCATGTATTTACTCGTGAGGAACCACCACCACAGTCAGGTAAAGGACTGCTTCATCATCCCCCGGTACTTCCGGCACCCTGTCTTACCTCACGGCAGCCCCTGTTCTATCTCCATCCTACAGTTCTGCCTTTTCCCACTTGTTCATTTTTGGGCTACATCTGACGGTACTCAGGGGCGACTCCTGACTCTGCACTCAGAAACTCCTCCAGAGGGGCTCGGGGCCCATCGAGGAGCTCAGGAACTGAGCCAAGTCGACTGCGGGCCCAACAAAGGCCCTGCCTGCTGCACGGTCGCCCCGGCCCGGTTCTGGTGTTTGTTTGTTTGTTTCCCCAGAGAATCATATAAATTGATTCTTGTAGTATGAAGCTTCTTGGTGGGAAAAGGGGCAGTTTGGCCCACACCTGGCGGTGCTCAGGGCTTACTCCTGGCACTGTGCTCAGAGGTCACTCCTTGGTATTCAAAAGTCACATATGCATGAGAGAGAGAGAGAGAGAGAGAGAGAGAGAGAGAGATACGTTGCCATGTGGTGCCAGGGACTGAACCTGGTTGTACCACATGCAGAGCCAGCAGTTTACCCCTTCCTTCCTTCCTTCCTTCCTTCCTTCCTTCCTTCCTTCCTTCCTCCTTCCTTCCTTCCTTCCTTCCTTCCTTCTTCCTTCTTCTTCTTCTTTCTTTCTTTCTTTCTTCTTTCTTTCTTTCTTTCTTCTTTCTTTCTTTCTTTCTTTCTTTCTTTCTTTCTTTCTTTCTTCTCTTCTCTCTTTCTTCTTCCTTCCTCTCTTTCTTCCTCACTTCCTCTTTTCTTCCTCTCTTTCTTTCTTCCTTTTTCTTTCTTTCTTTCTTTCTTTCTTTCTTTCTTTCTTTCTTTTTCTTTCTTTCTTTCTTTTCTTTCTTTCTTTCTTTCTTTCTTTCTTTCTTTCTTTCTTTCTTTCTTTCTTTCTTTCTTTCTCTCTCTCTCTCCCTTCCTTCCTTCCTTCCTTCCTTCCTTCCTTCCTTCCTTCCTTCCTTCCTTCCTTCCTTCCATCCTCTCTTTCTCTCGGCTCTTTCTCTTCCTTTCTTTCTTTCTTTCTTTCTTTCTCTTTTTCTTTTCTCTCTCTTTTTCTTTCTTTCTCTCTTTCTTTCTTTCTCTTTTTTCTTTTCTCTTTTTCTTTCTCTCTTCTTCTTTCTTTCTTTCTTTCTTTCTTTCTTTCTTTCTTTCTTCTTTCTTTCTTTCTTTCTTTCTTTCTTTCTTCCTTCCTCTCTTTCTTCCTTCCTTCCTCTCTTTCTTCCTCACTTCCTCTTTCTTCCTCTCTTTCTTTCTTCCTTTTTCTTTCTTCTTTCTTTCTTTCTTCTTCTTCTTCTCTTTCTTTCTTTCTTTCTTTCTTTCTTTCTTTCTTTCTTTCTTCTTTCTTCTTCTTTCTTTCTTTCTTTCTTTCTCTCTCTCTCTCTCCCTCCCTTCCTTCCTTCCTTCCTTCCTTCCTTCCTTCCTTCCTTCCTTCCTTCCTTCCTTCCTTCCTTCCTTCCATCCTCTCTTTCTCTCTCTCTTTCTCTTCCTTTCTTCCTTCCTTTCTTTCTTTTCTTTCTTTTCTTTCTTTCTTTCTTTTCTTTCTTTCTTTCTTTCTTTCTTCTTTCTTTCTTTCTTTCTTTCTTTCTTTCTTTCTTTCTTCTTTCTTTTCTTTCTTTCTTTCTTTCTTTCTTTCTTTCTCTCTCTCTCCCCCTCTCTCTCTCCCTCCCTCTCTCTCTCTCATGCACATTTAACATTTGAGGTGTCTCACCTGACTCACATAGTGGCTCACAGGGTCCGTCTAGCCGTGGCCCATGAGAGCACTTGGTTTCCTTTCCGTCACTGAGCACCGGCTGCCTGGACAGGTCACAGGTCTCTCACCCTCTTTTGAAAGAGCCTATTTCGCTCAAGGTGTAGCATGGAAACAGACAAGGCAGAAACGACTTGGATGCAGAGAGAGGAATCCAGAGCCACCCCTGTGGCCCCTCCCAGACGGACGGGGACACTCACCTGGGCCCAGAGCAGCGGCCTCTTTACTCTCTCTCGCCCCTGGCAGCCACCTGTCCACTGTCCCTGAAAGTGTGGCTTCGTTTGTTCCGAGAGGTCACATAGTGTCCCCCACCAAACACAAAAGAAAAACAAAAAAAAACAACAAACACCCCAAACTAACAACCCCGCCCCCCATATGTAATCACACGCAGCTTGTGGCTTGGCACCTGGTTTCTTTGCGATAGTACAACGCATAGGGCATTTGCCTTCCACGTGGCCAACTGGGGTTCGATTCCTCCGCCCCTCTTGGAGAACGCAGCAAGCTGCCGAGAGTATCCTGCCCGCATGGCAGAGCCTGGCAAGCTACCTGTGGCGTATTCGATATGCCAAAGACAGTCACAACAAGTCTCACAATGAGAGACGTTACTGGTGCCTGTTCAAGGAAATCGATGAGCAACGGATGACAGTGACAGTGACACAGTGATGTTGCTTTCCGGGCTTGCCTAGGTTCTAGTACGCCACAGGACACAATTCCTTTTCTGAACGCGTAGAGAGTTAGAGAGCTGCAAGTCAAAACAGCGGTGTGATCCCACTTCACGCCCACGAGTAACCATCACGGATTTACAATTTGGAAGAAAAAAAAAAGGAAACATAACAAGCACCAGGAGATGCAGAGACGGGGACTTGATCCATGTCTCCTGGGGGTAGAATGAGGAGTGGAGAGGCCGCTACGGAAGCCAGAGCTGGCCAGTTCTCCCTCAGTGAGTCCTCAGGGGCAAGCGGAGATGCTGGCAAGCTGGTAGGAAGTGGAACCAGACCCCCCGCATAACATCATGTTAGTCACCGCTGGTGGGGACTTTCCTTCGTGTCGTTGTGACGATACTAATGACGTGGCCCCCCGAACATGATTGAGCAGCCTGCTCTATCCTGGTTGTGGTCCAAAATAAAAAGAAACAAAACCAGGAGCTCTCCAGTGTTTGGTTTTGTTTCTTTTTATTTTGGACCACACCCAGCGATGCTCAGGGGTTACTCCCGGCTCTGCAGTCAGAAATCACTCCTGGAAGTGCTTGGGGGACCCCTATGGAATGTTGGGGGTTGAACCAGGGTCAGCAGCATGCAAGACAAATGCCCTATGTGCTGTACTATCTCTCTAGCACCCCTCCTTTTTGTGTGCCACATCGGGATGTTTCCGAGGCTTATTCCTGGCTCTCTGTACTCAGGGATTGCTCCTTCCGGTGCTCAGGGGACCATTTAGGTAACGGGATCAAACTAAGGTCCTCTGCATGCAAGGCAAGTGCCCTACCCACTGGACTATCTTTCTGGCCCCAGAAGTTTCCTCATTTTATTTTATTTTATTTATTTATTTATTTTTGCTTTTTGGGTCACACCCAGCAATGCACAGGGGTCACTCCTGGCTCATGCATTCAGGAATCACCCCTGGCGGCGCTCAGGGGACCATATGGGATGCTGGGATTTGAACCCGGGTCGGCCTCGTGCAAGGCAAACGCCCTACCCACTGTGCTATCACTCCAGCCCCAGTTTCCTCATTTTAATAAAGTCAGTTTATCAACCAGTTTTAGTTCCTGCTGAAAAATAATCTTTGCCCATGCAGTTCTATCATTGTAGATTTATATTTATGTCTAACCATACGCTGAAATTTGCTTATTCGTACAGAGTGAAGCGAGATCCACCCTTCTTTGTGTGGGTCCCCAGTTTTTGAAAAGCATGTTGTCCTCTGAGAGTATCTTTGCCATCAATCAAGTCACCAGAGAAAGTTCTGGACTCTCGATTCTCTTCGATGGATTTGTTTGTCTGACCTTCACCGTGACTTCACGGTCTCAACTCCTACAGCTTTATTAAATTTCACATCTTGGTTTATCATCAAAGATGCTCTTCGATATACTTGACCTTTTTCATTTCCCATCGAAGTGATGAAATTAGCGTACTGATTCCACCACCCCCAAAGAAACCTATTTTGTGGAGGGTTTTGAGAATCTCAGTTTTGGGGGGTGGACTTCCTTCACCACCCTGCCTCCCAGCGCCTGTTACTTATCCTCGCCTTTGAGTAGGTCTGGATCAGTTGGGGGTCCGGTGAGAAGACAGAAATCAGAACAGTCACTTAGAAAGGAGAAATATTAATATAAAATGTGTTCACTGGCAAAGAGTTGAATGATTCTCTTCAAAGTTAGAAGAAACAGAGAAGGAGCCATTGCAGGAAGCAGCGCCCATCTTTGGGGCAGGAGGGCAGAGACTATGTGGCGATGCTTGGGAACAAACTTCAGGTTCCCACTTCCCGGGAGGAGAGGCAGAAGGGCTGGTTGCCATGGAAACAAGCTGTCCTCGGTGATGTCTGTACAGAGTGTGGGCGGCAACTGACCTAGAGGAGTCGCCTGCCCATGGTGGGGGGGGGGGCAGAAGGAAGTTTCCAGAAGGTCAGAGAGGATCGGCTGGTCTTCGGGACTTCTGCAACGTGCTCATGGCACTTAGAAGAGCCAATACTGGGTAGACATAGCTCAGCCCCAAGCTAAGAGGGGGGGGAAAACCCACATTTGCAGGGAGGGGCACACTCAGAGCTGCTCAGGGCTATTTCTGGCTCAGAGCTGAGAGGCAGCTCCTGAGGTGCTCCTGAGCACTCCTCAGGTGTTCCATGAGATGCTGGGAAAGTCTGGCCCCCTGCACGTGAAGCACGCATTCCAGTCTGTTGAGCTATCTGACCCTCAAAGGAAAGAAATTTAGGGGGCCCTCCCTGGCTCTATGGCCGGGTGTGACCACTGGTGGTATCGAAGGGGTCATATGCAGTGCTGGGGATGGAACCAGGGGTCAGCGGCAAGCAAGACACGCGCCTTAACCCTTATACTGTTTCTGTGGCCCATCAGAGATATTTTTTTGCTTTTGCTTTTTGGGTCACACCCGGCGTTGCATAGGGTTACTCCTGGCTCATGCACTCAGGAATCGCTCCTGGCAGTGTCAGGGGACCATACAGGATGCTGGGAATCGAACCCGGGTCAGCCGCATGCAAGGCAAACACCCTACCCACTGTGCTATCGCTCCAGCCCCTCAGAGACATATTTTACTATTTCACCATTCCATATATATTGGCTCAAGTTGTTATTATTATTATTTGTTTTCTTTTTTTTTAAGCTACCCTTTTATTAAAGCTACTTTCGTTTTCTTTAATAAAACCATACACGGGTGTCTTTTATTTTGTTTTTTTTTTAATTGAATCACAGTGAGATACAGTCACAAAGTTGTTCATGATTGGGTTTTAGTCACATAATGTCCCAACATACATGGTGTCTGTTTCCCTTTCTCAAATGATCTCTCATCAGTTAAGGTGATTCTTTGCTTCTTTTGTCATTCTCTATTCCATCGGTGTGACGAATGGCAGAGATTTCTTTTCACAGGTGAAATCAACTTCATAGACACTTGAAATAAAACTGACTTGGTTGTGATCTTACAGCCTTTGCTTGCACTCCTGCATTTGGTTCGACAATATTGTATTTAAGAGTTTTGCATCTTGCAGATATGTGAGAGATTGGAATTGAACTTTTGTTCCTTATTATTTCTTTGTCAGGTTTTGGCTTTTGGGTGTTTGTATCAAGGGCACACTGACCTCAAAAAATAAATTGAGTAGTGTTTTTATCTTTTTAAATTTCCTGAAAGAAGCTCTCTGCAGTCGGTATTATTTCTTTTATAATTTATTATTTCTTTTATAAATGCTTGGAAGACTTGGCTAGGGAAAACTTGGGTTTGGGGATTTCTTTGTGGAAATGTTAATTACTGATTCAGTTTCTAAAATAGAGAAACATTCAGATGCTTTATTTCTTCCCGTGTCAATTTTTGGTAAGGTGTATTTTTATAGCTTGTACTCACCATCTTAGCTGTCAAACTCGATTGGTATATAGTTGTTTATAATATTCTACTATTATCTTTTCAATGCCCAGAGGATCTTGCTTGGCCCCTATCAATTTTATTAACTTTTTCCAAGAACCAATTTTGGGTGTTGATTTTCTCTATAATAAGCTTGCTTTCTATTCCATTGATTTTTGCTTTTATCTTTATTATTTTCTCCTTTCTACTCTCTTCGAGTTTGATTTACTGTTCTTTTTCTCACTTCCTGAGATGGATATTTAGATAACTGATTTCTATCCTTTTTTCTTTTCTCATCTATCCATTTAGAGCTGCCTAATCAGAGCTTTAGCTACCTACGACACTTTGTAATGCATCTTGTTTCTATTAAAAATAGTCCCAATTTTCTTTGTGATTTCTTCTTAACTTCTAGGCAGTCATTACATCATTTCTAGTTATTATTAATTCTTGCACAATGTTATGGAATGTATAGCCTGAACAATATATTTTTTTAAATTTTTAATTTATTTTTTTATTGAATCTTTGTGAGATACTTACAAAGCTTTAAATAGGGTTTCAGTCACACAATGTCACAACACCCATCCCTCCACCAGTGTACATTTTCTATCACCAATGTCCTCCATATCCTCCTGCCAACCCCCCTCCCAGTTCCCAGTCTGCCTCTAGGGCAGGCACTTTTCTTCTCTCTCTCCCTCTCTCTCTCTCTCTCTCTCTCTCTCTCTCTCTCTCTCTCTCTCTCTCTCTCTCTCTCTCTCTCCTTTGAGAGGTCATCACATTTGGTCCTTTACCCACTTTCAGCATACATCTCCCATCCAGAGTGATCCCTTCCAACCATCATTGACAATATTAATCTCTGAAATTAGTTCAATGACCGAGGGTCTCATCGTTTTATGTAAATGCTCTATATGCCCTCGCAAGAATCTATATTATTCTGCAATTGGTAGAGAAAATAATTTATATGGACTTATCTGCTATTCCCCTAATACTTTTTGTTGTTGTGTTTGTTTGCTTTTTTGTTTTGGGGTCACATCTGGCAGCACTCAGGGGCTACTCCTGGTTCTGTGCTCAGGGATCTCACTCCTGGCAGGATCATGTGGGATACTGGTGTTCAAACCCAGGTCAGCTGTGTACAAGGCCCTATCCATAGTACTATGACTCTGGGCCCCCCACCTAATATTTTTTATTTTATTTAATTTTAATTTTTTTTTGCTTTTTGAGTTACACCCAGTGATGCTCAGAGGTTACTCGTGGCTCTGCACTCAGGAATTACTCCTGGTGGTGCTTGGGGGACCTTATGGGATGCTGGGGATCAAACCTGGGTCAGCCCCGTGCAAGGCAAACACCCTACCCATTGTACCATCACTCCAGCCCCCACCTAATCTTTTTAAAAAACTGAATATGTACCCTTTATACTAAGTGTACCATTGCTCCACTCCCAGTCCTTTAAAAAAAATAATAACATGTGTCCATTCTATTGTTAAGCATTCTAATATCAGACAAGTCGTTTATTTATCTTATACTCACCAATGAAAGTTACATCATGGACTTTTGCAGAGGGAAAAGGAAAAGCTGACCATTTGTTTTCTGCTACTTCAAAAGCGAAGTGGGGGGTGAAGAGGTAGAAATGGGGTTAAGACACTGTTCCTGCACGCAGCCAACGCTGGCCCGATCTTCAGCACCCCGTGGCCCATAAAGCAGTGCTGGGAGCAGCCCCAGAATATAGGCTCAGGACTGGCCCTGACCACTACGAGGTGTGACCACAAACAGCAGTAACAAGACATCAGACTTTCCGATCTGGGTGGACAGAGTATGTGAAAGGAGGCCAGGGGGTACATAACCTTATTTCACCAAATGACCCAGTTGAGGGGAAACTTTGATTTGCTCCAGGAATGTTTGTTCAGTTCACTCATTAAAAAGAGTTCTGCACAGATGGAGGAGGTACAGCCAGCACACCTCCAGATGGAGCCCCGGCGACACTGAGCAGCAACTAACACGGCTCTGGGACGTGGGACTGGGACAACCTTTTCTAAAAACTGAAAACATACAATCTTTTAATGGAAAACTAATTATCAAATGCTTCCTTGGTAGTAGGGCTGTCTTTCTTGGTGGGAAACTCCAACAACAATAGTGAGTTTTGTGTTGAAATATGGAACGTAATGAAGGTAAAGAGAAAATGAAGTGAAATTCATCAGTTATATAGTTGGGGGGGCGGGCGCGGGAGGGGGGTATAGTGGGGTTTTTGGTGGTGGAATATGGGCACTGGTGAAGGGATGGGTGTTTGAATATTGTATAACTGAGACATAAACCTGAGAACTCTGTAACTTTCCACATGGTGATTCAATAAAAATTTTAAAAAAAAAGAATTCTGCAGGGTCATGGCAACAATAATTTACTGCACACCTATGACGTGCCACACACTGATCTAAGCACAGGGTGTCCCTTCTCTCCAATCACCCAAAACGTCCCTGGGAAAATAGTCCTACCGTTCCCTGGTTCAGACTCAGCGATTGCGCCTAAGTGCTATCAACCTATGTCCTTTGGGATGTTTCAGATCCAGAACTCAAACTTCAGTCAGAACTTCCGGTCAGCAAGGGCTGTTTTCTCTAGTCCCTGCTAGAAGCATCTGGACAAAAGAAGGAGAAAAAGAAAGAAAAAGAGTTAACAAGAAAAAGAATAAAAAGGAAAAAAAAACCCAAAGAAATAACAACAAAGACAAGAACAACATGAAAAAAAGCACACACCCCAAATTTAGAAACAAAGAAAGAAATGGGACAATGAAAGGGGTTTAACAAACGTTTGCTTTTGCCCAGGTGGGTGCTATAAGGAGTGAGCACGCCAGGAAAGGGTTGCAGAGTCTTTGGAGGGGGTTTCTTTGTGTCTTCCCAGGAACTGTGAACACTCTCCAAATGAACCCCTGGGAAACGCACAAAGCAGGGAGAGGCTAAGACTTCCAGGTGTCAGGAAAGGGTCACGTGAGTCCTTGTGGATGGCACCTCTCTGCCATCAATCCGCTGGGCGCGCGCGCACACACGCACACAAACACACAGACACAGACACACACACACAAACACACAGGCACAGACACAGACACAGACACACACACAAACACACAGGCACAGACACAGACACAGACACAGACACACAGACACACAGACACACAGACACACAGACACACACAGACACACACACACACACACACACACACACACACATGGTTTCCAGTTGCCGTTGTTCTGCCCCTGAACAGTTCATTCCCTGAGATGCCCCGTGCCAAGCCTCGTCCTTAGGAAATGGGCCTGGTGGGTTACTGTCCCCAGGAAGAGCCGCCACTCACTGGACTTCGTTACCAGGATCGAAGAGGCTGCAAATACCATTAGAGGCGGGCGGGTGACATTCCAGTAATGCTGTTTGGGGCAGGTGATTGGGTTAGCTGTGACCGAGTGGCAGAGGGTCTGCCAGGTCTGAGCTGGCATCCAAATCCTTCTCGGCTTTGGCCCCCACGTGGGTGTTGATGAATGAGGCGGGCTTGGCCCTGCGGTGGCATTGGAAGGTGTTCGAAAGGGGGGGCTGCGTTCCAGGGAGGCCCGGGCCAGAGGCTCCAATTTCTGCTCCCTTTGATAGAATCCCTAGGCAGACGCTGCCGTCTTGATAATCCTCCCCCACCCCTGTTGTTTGGGATTCCCGGCATTTTCCCTAGCTGTCAGACTTCTCACGCAAATACGATCTGTTTGTGTCATCTGGGGGGAGAATCAGTTCTCACTCACGACACACTCGTCTGGAGACAGACGGGGGTGGAACCTTCAGAGCAGGAGAGACAGGACAGTGGCACGGAGCAGACCTGGGCATTGCTGGTGTCCCCGTGGTCTGTGGTTCCCTGCGCATCACCAGGAGTGACCCCCGAGTGCAGGGCCCACAGGCCCCCACTGCCAGCGGCTGGAGCTTCTTTAAGTCGATTTTCTTTAAGTGAACAGTGTCCTCCCAATTTTTTTTTGATCATTTTTTTGGGGGTCACATCCAGCGATGCTCAGGGGTTACTCCTAGCTCTGCACTTAGGAATTACTCCTGGTGGTGCTCGGGGGACCCTATGGGATGCTGGGAATTGAACCCAGGATGGCTGATCCCTTGCTCATGCTCGGTGGCAAAGGAGAGGCAGCGATCCTGGTCCCCGTGGTCCCGTGGGGCCACCCCCTGCCCCGACACAGCGGTTAGGGGTCTGTGCTCCGGGGTTACTTGGCTTCTGTGTGCCGGCTGCCCTTCCCAGGGGCAATTTTTTTTGGGGGAGAAATGATCCAAGAGCCTTTAATTTGTTTTCCTCACCAACAGAACCCCTCTTTCCCGGGACTCATTCAGGAGCATCACGATACGTTTGTGGTTGGTCAGAAGTTCATTTGCTTTTTGTTTCAGTCAGAGTTTCCCAGACTTATCTGACTCATCATTCCCTTTTCCAAAAAACAGCCTATTCCCTGCCCCGCAAAAATCGATCTTCTTTAAGTGAACAGTGTCCTCCCAATTTTTTTGTTGTTGTTGATTTGTTTCTTTGGGTCACACCCAGCGATGCTCAGGGGTTACTCCTGGCTCTGCACTTAGGAATTACTCCTAGTGGTGCTCAGGTGATCCCTATGGGATGCCAGGGATTGAACCCAGGACGGCCACATGCAAGGGAAACGTCCTACCCGCTGTGCTATCGCCCCAGCCCACGGTGTCCTCCCATGAACACCGAGGCTCCCCCCATCATCGTTCCATTTTCCCCCCTCCCAGGGGACAGTAACCCCTCTCGGGGAAACTTCTCTAGCACTGAAAACCCGCAGGCACCAGCCCCCGGGAGCAGAGCTATAGCCTTGGCTACTACAGTCCTTCCGTAGCATGGGAAGGGCGGGCTGAGGCCAGCACCTTGATAGAAACTCAAGTTTCCTGAGCCCAGGGTCTTCTCGGTGGTGCAAGTGTCCCATCAGAGCACGGCCAGTGTCTTCTCCCTTCCTGCTGGCGTCCACTGTCATGCCCGTGGGTCCTTCCCCATGTCCCATGGGATGGGAGCGGATCCCAAGCCAGCCCCTGGTTAGACTGCAGCCGAGCGTGACGTCGCCGTGTCCAGGGGCAGGAGTGGGCCAGTCTGCCACTGGGGACAGGGACACACTTGAAAGTTTCCTCTCCGAGTTATTAGGCCTCGTTAAAATTAATGCTCGCCGCTGCCTGGCGATCGATGTAATTCCCCAGCAATGGGCACGCCGGGAGCCTGCACAGACGACACGGCGGCAAATTCATTATCGAAGGGCTGTCTGGGCTGAATCGTAAAACGCCAACGATTTCTGAGCAAACCCTGCGCCGCCCACGCGGTCTTCTGAGTGCCTGAACCGGGCCCTCGGGAGGCGTCGTATCTGCCCTCTGCACACTCAGGGCCCGGTGGAGAGTCCCTCGACTTCACGTCTCTGCGGGGTCAGTTATACTTTCGGATAAAAGCATACGTCTCTGCCTTTCCACCCGCCTTGGGTCCTCGGCGGGTCCCTGTATGTATGCCCACCCCATTGCCTGCACGTGTTCCTCCCACTTCCTGGCCCTGCTTCTCTCTCCTCCACTTTTCTGGGGATCCACAAGCTCGTTAATAATTAAGTAGGGGGGCTGGAGTGATAGCACAATGGGTAGGGCGTTTGCTTTTCACGCGGTTGATCCGGGTTCGAATCCCAGCATCCCATATGGTCCCCTGAGCATCGCCAGTAGTAATTCCTGAGTGCAGAGCCAGGAGTAACCCCTGTGCATCGCTGGGTGTGACCCGAAAAGCAAAAAAAAAAAAATTAAGTAGGTACTTGGGGCTGGAATGATAGCACAGCGGGGAGGGCATTTGCCTTGCACACGGCTGACCCGGGTTCAAATCCCAGCATCCCATATGGTCCCCTGAGCATCGCCAAGGGTGATTCCTGAGTGCATGAGCCAGGAGTGACCCCTGTGCATTGTTGGGTGTGACCCAAAAAGCAAAATAATAATAATAATAATAATAATAATAATAATAATATAGGTACCAACCTGGGTTTGATCCCCAGTATCCCGTATGGTCCCCCTAGCACTGCCTGAAGTAATTTCTGAGCTCAGAGCCAGGAGTAAACCCTGAGCATCGCCTGGTGTTCCCCAAACCACCCCTTCCCCCCGCAATAATAATTAAATAGGGGCTAGATTGATAGAGACTCTTTTTAAAAAAAATAAAGTTACAAGCAGTAGAAAACTACATTATGGCTCCAGCCCCAGGAAGGGGATATTCAGTATATTCTATGAAGGAACTCTCTATGTGAGCTTCAGGCTCAGCTGGATCTGGAGACTCAGATAATGACACCAGAACCCGTTTTTCTCTCTCTCCATCTCTCTGTTTGTATCTGCCTTTGTTGGGCCTCCCACATCGTGGCCCTAGCAGCCTCCTTCCACGTGACCTTCACAGCCCTTGCCTTTGCAGGTGAAGAAATGTTTGTTCTTACGTGTTTTCACTTATGCCCAGGACCAGACCAGTTTCTCTAATTCTGGGAAGAAGGAGACTTGTCAAGGCCTAAGTTGCACTTGTTGCCCTGAGCAGAATTAATCCTCCCCCCAATCCTGGCCTGCTCCAGTACCTTTGCCTATGAGTGTATTTGGAGATCCGGCTCTTAAAGAGGTCACAGAGATGAATGGGTACCAATCCAATACGACAGGTGGCACTTTGAGGGGAGGAAGTCAGACCATAGACACAGACACAGACACACACACAGACACACACACACACAGAGACACACACGTGCACAGAGGGAAGGTCCCTTAAGATAGCTGGGAGCACTGAAGACCTTGAATATGAGCCAAGGAGAGGGACCTCATGGAAATGAACCCCAGTAACTCCTTGATTGAGCCCCCAGAGCCGTGGGAACGTTGCTGCTATTGAACCTCCCCACTCCCAGCCTCAAGTCGCTGCTGGCTCAGACACAGAAGCACCCCTGGATTGGGGTGAATAGGATTAGTTCCTCTGTGCCTCACTCTAAGGGGAGAGGAATGGGTTCACAGAAAAAACAACAACAGGAACTGTTCCCCCTTCTTACAGTTAAGAGGGAATAAAGGGAACTGGTTAGGTAAGATGGTCCCCCACTGGGTCAGAGTCACAGAGACTCTAGGACATTCATTCATTCATTCATTCATTCATTCATTCATTCTGGTCTTGGAAGCATCTTATGCTTCATAGAGAACTGCTGCTTGGTGGACAGCATGCTTTCCCCATTTTACAGATGAGGAAACAGGGGTCCACCCAGGCTGAGTGACACGGCCCAGCTCACGAGGCCAGCAAAGATGTTCAGCAGAGCTAAGAAGCTCTTAGCTGTAGACCGCTTCACACTTCGGAGAGCCGGAGACCGCTAACCTGGAAGGCGCTGGCTTGACTGTCCCCAACATGGCAAAGCCCTGACTCCGGGCAGCCCCGGGAGGGGCCTGTGCTACTCTGTTCCTGAAGAGGAAGCCGTCATCCGCACAACTGTCAAGTCCGTCTCCTTTGGAACTGTCGTTCTGATGTGGGCCGTGCCCTTGACCGGTCGAGTTCATTAGCATCCTGGAACATGGAGTCATTGCTTTTGTGCCTCAAACCTTGGGGGAGGAGGCCTGGAGTTCCCCAAACCCCGACTCCTAAGGCTGAGAATGGGAACCCCAAAGTCTCAGCAGGGAGACGAGAGAAAGAAAAATCCACCAAATCATCATCTTCTTCCCTTTCTCACTGTTTACTATGGCTTCAGTCCGGCAACTGGCCGGGCCAGCCCCACACCTGTCCGAGTGGGCAACGTTCTGCAGCTGAGTTAAGGACTCCTTCCGGCTTCTGTAAGCAAAATCTGGGCTCGAACCACGCAAAATGATTGATATTTGAATGTGTCACCCGGGAACCAAATGAAGAAAATACCTGTCACATGTGAGGTCGCTGGTATTTTTTTTCACAGGGGCCCTGGTATTTCTCTTGAAACCATCGGTTGCCCCTTTGTGTTAATTCTGATGATCTCTGGCAAGGTTTGTGGTCCCAAGATAAGGCAATCCAGACCAGCGAGGAGAACTTTGTTATTGAGTGTTTATCATCTGGAATATTTGGGGGGGGGTGATATTTTGGATCACACTTGTAGTATCCAGGCGCTACTCCTGGTTCTGTGCTCAGGAGTCACTCTTAGACGTCCTCAGGGACCATGCGGTGCTAGGGATCAAACCAGGGTTGACTGCATGCAAGGAGATCCCCTTCTTAGATAATCTCTCTGGCCCCTCAGCTGGGAGGATAAAGTTGGATAGAGAAGCAAAAGTTGTCATAAAACGTTCTCAACAATGAGGACTTCAATGATTAAAAATCATGCGTGACAGAAGGAGCCTCAGTATTTAATACATGCATATCTTCCTTCTCTACTGTGTCCAATTCCCCGGGGCCCTGTGTTTCTGCCCCGCTCCCTGCCTTTGCATTTGGAATTCCCGTCACATGTCCAGGAATGGATGGCGGTTTCGTACAACCAATGAGTCTTGTCCAAAAGGATCAATCTTACGGACTCTGACCCTGCTGCATATTCAATGTAATCTAGTTGCAGAGGTTTGATTGAAAATCATGCCTAAGACTCAGGAGTCCATGAAGCTGATGAGAGCGGTGCTGAGACACACGTAAAGAACAGCAAAGTAGGGGTTGGAGTGACGGTACAGTGGAGAGGGTGCTTGCCTTGCACGTGGCCGACCTGGGTTCAACCTCCAGCATCCCCATATGGTGCCCTGAGCACCACCTGGGGTAGTTTTCTTTTAATTGAATCACCATGAGATATAGTTACAAAGTTTTCATGATTGAGTTTCAGTTATACAATGATTGAACACCCATCCCTCCACCCGTGTACATTTTCCACCACCAATGTCCCCAGTATCCCTCCCACCACCCTCTCACCCCATCCCACCCCCTGCCTCTGTGGCTGACACCTTCCTTCTTTCTATCTACTTTTGGGCATTATGGTTTGCAATATAGCTACTGACAGGCCATCGTGTTTGGTCCTGACTCTACTGTTGGCATCCATCTCCCATCCCGAGCCATCCCTCCAACCATCATTGACTTAGTGATCCCTTCTCCATCTCAACTGCCTTCTCCCCCAGCTCATGAGGCAGGCGTTCACACCATGGAGTGGTCCTCCTGGCCCTTGTCTCTACTGTCCTTGGGTGTGTTAGTCTTATGTTATTTTATATTCCACAAACGAGTGCAGTTATTCTATGTCTGTCTCTACCAGGAGTAATTCTCGAATGCAGAGCCAGGACTAACCCTTCCTGAGTGTCCCTGGGCGTGGCCCAAAAGCCAAAAAGAAGAACAATCAAAAAAACAGCAAAGCCATGGACAGTCTGCCAGAATCCAGGAGAGTCTCAGAACAATCAGTCTCGTGTCTAGAGGCTGAACTCACAGGTTCAGTCACTGGCTGCTGCAGCGTCTGTTCTCATTGGCTGAGGGCTGCAGGTCACTGGCTATTCAGTATGTCAAGCATCACACCCCCTCCCCTCCCACCCCTCTACCCCTGAGAGTTAAAAACCGAAGGGAAAAGAAGTGACAAGGAAAGTGACACGGGGAGCGCTTCAAAAGAAAACAATTTAAGCATCAAAAGATTCGCGAGGGATTTGAAGAAAAAAACCTGGTGAAGCACTTGAATCTTTTGAAAAATGACCTTTTTTTGGGCTATCATGTTCTGAAAGCCAAACCCGAAGTGAAGGATTTTATCAGAAATATTCCACCCCTGAATATAAAGTAACAGAAGGGGAGACTAACACCCAAGAACAGTAGAGATAAGGACCAGGAGGATTACTCCACAGCTTAGAAGTCGGCCTCACATGCTGGGGGGAAAAGGCAGCTCAGATAGAGAAGGGACCAGCAAAGTAAAGGGTGCTAGGAGGGCCTGCTCAGGATGGGAGAGGCGGGCTGAAAGTAGACTACAGACTGAACATGATGGCCAAGTAATACCTCTACTGCAAACCACAACACCCAAAAGGAGAGAGAGCGCAAAAGGGAATGCCCTGCCACAATGGCAAGGTGGGGTGGAGGGGGACTGGGTGGGGGTGGTGGGAGGGATGCTGGAACCATTAGAGGTGGAAAATGGGCACTGGTGGAGGGATGGGTACTCAACCATTGTATGACTCAAATGCAAGCACCAAAGTTTGTAAGTCTGGGGGCTGGAGCGATAGCATAGGGATAGGGCATTAGCCTTGCACTCGGCTGACCCGAATTTGATTCCCAGCATCCCATATAGTCCCCTGAGCACCGCCAAGGGTAATTCCTGAGTCCATGAGCCAGAAGTGACCCCTGTGCATCACTGGGTATAACCCAAAAAGCAAAAAAAAAAAAGTTTGTAAGTCTGTAACTGTACCTCACGGTGATTCACTAATAAAAAATAAAAAAAAAGTAAAAGAAATATTCCACCCCCTAGTTCAGTACTTATTTCATCTTTCACTTTATGGCTTACATTTTGGGGCCACACCAGGTGGTGGTCAGGGAACCTGAGGACTAAATCCCGGGCTCCTGTGTGCAAAACATGGGCTTCAGCCCTTTGAGCCATCTTCCCAGCCCTCATCTTTCATTCTTCCTAAGAATGCATGCAACTCAGGGCTGAGGTGATAGCACAGCGGGGAGAGCATTTGCCTTGCATACGGCCAACCCGGGTTCGATCCCCGGCATCCCCTATGGTCCCCTGAGCACCGCCAGGAGTAATTCCTGAGTGCAGAGCCAGGAGTAGCCCCTGAGTATCATTGGCTGTGACCCAACAAAGGCAAAATAAAATAAAATAAAATTTTAAAAAGCCTGCAACTCAAACATAATGGAAGTGGAACCTGACTTTTGCCATGTTGATAAGCTTGAGCTGCATTTTTCCAGATGACATCTCTGAATCACCACCTTTCTTAGCTTCCACGTGACTTGCCACGCGGATGCAGCTCAGTACTGAGTTTAGAGGTCTTCCGCTAGGGTTGCTTTCCTCTTGATCGGGAAACAAGCAAGGCTGGGAGGAAGTCCCGCCCTCCACGGAGCCCCACAGACACCCACCGCCCTCCTGCCATGATGCTTCCCCCTCACGGCTTCTCTCTTCTCATCTGAGTTCTTTGTCCATGTGTGGGGCACCTGCTTAGACAGCCCCGTGTTCACATCATGGCCTCAGGCCTCCCAGGCATAAATTATTCCCCCCCGGGGTGGGCTGTGATCCCAGCACAGCTGGAGAAGAGGCTGGCCATGGAGGTAGGCTTTCTGCAAAAGGACTCGCACTGAACCAATCAAGCTCACGCTCAGGAGTCACTCCAGAGTGTCATCAGGCTTGGTCATTGTACCACAATGGGCTGACTGGCGGTGTCTAAGTCTCCAATGCCATCTGCAAGTTTTCAAGAACAAGAGTGAGTCCTCAGACGGAACCCAAAGGTAGATGACTCAGGTGCAGTGACTACACAGCTTAGAAGCCGGTATGCCAAAAACAGTCACAACAAGTCTCACGATGGAGACGTTACTGGTGCCCGCTCGAGCAAATGGATGAGCAATGGGATGACAGTGACAGTGACAGTGACTCTGTTCCCTAGGGGGCGCCCTGAGGAGCTGTGGCGACCTGGGTGCCTCAGACGGAACCCAGAAGGTAGGTGACTCCGGCTGCAGGTAACTCACTCTGGTCCACAGTGTCTCCCACACGGACTGCTTTGCCTTTCTCTCAGTGGCCATCCCTGAGATGTTCTTTCTCAGGGTGTCTGCTTTAGGTAGAACTGATTCTGTCTTCCAGTCCAGATCATCGTGTGACCTGGACCTGGTGAGTCCATTTGTGGCATCCCCTGGGCCATCTGTAGCACGGTAGCACTGTTGTGGCATTGTTTATCAATTTGCTCGAGCGGGCACCAGTAACGTCTCCATTGTGAGACTTGTTGTGACTGTTTTTGGCATATCGAACACACCACGGGGAGCTTGCCAGGCTCTGCCATGTGGGAAGGATACTCTTGGTAGCTTGCCGGGTTCTCCAAGAGGGACGGAGGAATCGAACCCGGGTCAGCTGTGTGCAAGGCAAATGCCCTACCTGCTGTGCTATCGCTCCAGTCCCCTGGGCCATAGATTGTTTATTTTTTTTTGGGGAGGGGAAATCATCTTATTCAGTGGGTCAGTAATAGAAAGACTGATTTAGAGTCAGGAAAAGCGATTGAGGAAAGAGTAGAGAGTTTTGCCTTGCATGTGTGTGGATTTAATCCCTGGCGCTGTAAAAATAGATTGAAAAGTTATGGAAGAGAAGCCAGCAGAATGCACAGCCCAGCTGCGTGCGGCACTTCTGCTGAGAAATGAGACAGGAGAACAGGACCAGGAAGTAGAGCAAAAATAAATCCTGATGATGGCACTTGAGTTGTTGGATCCCACCGTGCTTGAAGCCACTCGCCCCATAATCTCTCCCTTTTGCTGAAAATGGTTGAATGAGGTCCTTTTAACTGCCATTTTTACCCAAAGTAGCACAACTGATATCACTGTCACTGCCACTGTCATCCCGTTGCTCATCGATTTGCTCGAGCGGGCACCAGTAACGTCTCTCATTGTGAGACTTATTGTTACTGTGTTTGGCATATCCAATACGCACGGGTAGCTTGCCAGGCTCTGCCTCTCGGGCTCGATACTCTCGGTAGCTTGCCGGGCTCTCTAAGAGGGGCGGAGGAATCGAACACGGGTCGGCCGCGTGAAAGCGAACGCCCAACCGCTATGCTATCTCTCCAGCCCACAACTGATAAAGTATGCTTATTTGATCGTGATAACAATGGTCCCTCATAACCATTCCTAAGCTACTTCTGTAGCCTTCCTTCCATCTGATTCTCTCAGTAACCCTGGGAGAGGCACCAGGCAAGGATTCTCATCCACGGAAGATTATTGTCAGGGCAGGGTGGGGGGGGGGATGTGGAGGGCTACATGCTGTTTTCTCAAGCACCCGGAGTGGAGATTGTCTTTAGAGAGTGAAAACACAAATCCACTATCTTACAGATTAAAGTGGAGTGATGCAAAATTGCCTTAAAGAAATGGGCTAGCTCCCAGGCCTGCAAGAACGCTCTGCCACGTGATTGAATGCATTAACATACTTCGGAAAGGACCTGTCCTCCATCTGCCACAGATGCCCGGGGACAGAGATGCAAAGGCGACACTGGCAGCGTAGCCACTGCGACTCGTGCCCGTGGGGACACAGTCTTGGTTGTTGAACGTTTCTCGTGGCAAGGCTGGGCCTAAAGAAATGCTTTTAGCTGCGAGATCTATAAAAGCTAGGCTGATGTGTATGGCCAACAAAACGTGGCTGAACACCACTACCCCAACACACACACACACACACACACACACACACACACACACACACACACACACACACCATCCTCTCTCCCAGGGCAACTCCAACCACACAGGAGAAAGGCTGAGCTCTCAGCCAATGGCCAGCCACCAGAGAGAGCTTCTTGGGGTTTCTGCCCAGCTGAACCTCCAGGTGGCCGCAGCTCTGCAGGGCGCCCCCTAGGGAACAGAGTCACTGTCACGGTCACTGTCATCCCATTGCTCATCGTTTTTTGCTCGAGTGGGCACTAGTAACATCTCCATTGTGAGACTTGTTGTGACTGTTTTTGGCATATCGAATACGCCATGGATAGCTTGCCAGGCTCTGCCGTGCGGGTAAGATACTCTCGGTAGCTTCCTGGGCTCTCCGAGAGGGACAGAGGAACTGAACCCGGGTCAGCCGCGTGCAAGGCAAGTGTCCTACCTGCTGTGCTACTGTTCCAGCCCAGGGAACAAAGTAACCACCTCAATTAGCCCCATCAACTCCCAGAGCCTTGACGGGTGATGAATGGCCGCATTAAGCCACTCAGTTGGGGGCAGTGCAGGCTGCAAGATAACTAAACAATGTGGTTTTCCAAGAATAGTAGTTTATAATACCAGGAGATTGTCTCCATGGCTTGGAAGCTGGCCTCACGCGCTGGGGGAAAATCATCCAAGATAGAGAAGGGAACACCAAGTAATATGTGATTGAAAACCCCGAGCGGGGAGGGAGATGCGTGCTGAAAGTAGACTAGAGACTGTACATGATGGCCACTCAATACCCCTATTGCGAACCATGACACCCTAAAGGAGAGAGAGAGAACAAATTGGAATGCTCTGCCACAGAGGCGGAGTGGGGTGGGGGGGTGGGGGGTGGGAGGGATACCTGGTTCATTGGTGGTGGAGAATGGACACTGGTGGAGGGATGGGCTCTCGAACATTGCATGGGGGTAAAACAAGCACAAAAATGTGTGAATCTGTAACTGTACCCTCACTATGACTCACTAATTAAAAAATCAATAATTATAAAAAAAAATGTGGTTTTTGGCAGCAAAGACGTTGAATGGTCTCTGATGGGAAGCCCAGGTAGAGGAAATTTCTGGTTGAACATACCAAATCCACTATATTTCTTGTGACTCATGCTCTTTCTTCTCTCTCGTTCTATCCTTTTTCGAAAGGAATCCACCCTAGACCCCATTCTATAAAGCCTATCGAAAGTGGAAGTTTCCTCCTCCTCGTGGTGGGAAGTTGACTGCTATGGCCACAGGTATCACATTCATGTTTCAAGCTTCAAGTTTTAATTTTCAAGTTTCAAGGAGGGAAGGTAGGACCGGTTAGCATAGTTTTTGCCTCTGTCCCTTTGACCAGGAAGTCAAATATCTTCTCAGAAGTCCCGAAGATGGTTTTCCCTTCTGTCTCATGGGCCATATATGACTCTCCTTCATCCTGAGGAACTGAGTATAAGCATCGCTAATCCGTAGAGTGCCCAACAGTCATGAGAAAGGGGAGGGGGGTCAATCCTGGCCTTTGAGCAGCAACCAAAAATCTCTGCCATAAATGGATGCAGACATCGTCACCTATTGACATCTGTTAGTTATGGCTTCATCTGAGCTAGCCTTTCTCTGGGATGCTCGATCGGCGTCTTCTCTGCTAGCTGCCAATAAGCATCAAAAGAAGACATCCATCTCTTCTCGTGATACTGCCATTCGTCGAGAGGCTGGATTCTGCCCTATTTCCCCAGGCTGGTCTTCCTGCCAGGAAGAACTGGTTGTACAGAGTTTTTGAACCGGTTACTGCAATAGCAATTCCTCTTTGCCACTGAATACATTTACTCGGTCTACATCTGGCCCATCCATCTCACAGTGTGGCCGACTCGAGCTTTGCCACGAGAGATGGCGCCCCTGTGGGCGTGCTGAGTGAGCCTGGTTTTCTGGGTCTGTTGGCGTTCTGGGGGAGGGGCCTTCCCCAACCTCTAAGCTGTTTCACACACAGTTGGGGCAGGGGAGAGCAG
>NC_073310.1:9142518-9208379 GCF_027595985.1 Sorex araneus
CCAGTAACATCTTCATTGTGAGACTTGTTACTGTTTTTGGCATATCCGATACACCACGGGGAGCTTGCCAGGTTCTGCTGTGCGGGCGGGATATTCTCGGTAGCTTGCCAGGATCTCCAAGAGGGACAGAGGAATTGAACCTGGGTCGGCCGCGTGCAAGGCAAACTCCCTACCCGCTCTGCATACCCTCCGATTCTTGGGGATCACTCCCAGTGGTTTTTGGGGGTACCAGATGGTGCCAGGGATTGAACCAGGGTGGGCCATGAGCAAGACAAGTGCCATCACCCCTTTCTAGCCCAATGCCGGGGCTAGAGGATTTTGATGTCATCAATCTTCATCCACCAGCCTCTTAACTTATACAATCCTGTATTCATTCATTCATTCATTCCTTTGTTCATGCGTTCGTTCATTCATTCATTCATTCATTCATTCATTCATTCATTCATTCATTCTCTTCTCCAGTCTACAGTTTCCTCATTGGCCAACTGTGGGTCATGTCCAGTGTCTGTCCTACAGAAACAGGTGCTACATAGTGGCAACAAGCTTCATTGTATCAGTCACTTGTTCTTTTACTTATTTTTGCACCTCCCAGTGGTGTTAAGTACCAGGGGCTCCTCTGGTGATTCTGGACAGACCGAGCTTGGTGGTTCAGCCTCAGGGATGCGATGATGCTGAGGTCTCACTGTGCTGGGGGCCTCCAAGCCTGCTCCCAGTGATGCTTGGGGGACCAGGTGGTCTTGGGTATGGAACCCGGGACTGCTCCTGGCTCAGTGCTCAGGCTCCCTCCCGCAGTGCTCAGGGAACCACGTGGCACTAGGGATGAGAGCCAGATCTCCCGCATGCAAAGCTCCCTGAGTTTTCTCTCCCACCCACATTTCTTTTATTTTATGGGTTTCGGGTGACACTGTTAGTGCTCCAGGATGGAACCCGGTTTCCTGCCTGCACTCCAGGCACCCCCCAGCCTTTGCACTTTCTCTCTGGCCTCGCCCTGATTTGGTCCATTCCCCGCTGGCTGTCAGTGATTGTCAGTAGGAGCGAGGGACTCCGTTGCTTCAGCACTGAGAATGAACCCCGCTCTTCCTCCTCTTGCTCTCACTTCAGGCCCCTACGAGGTCTCACCTCTATGCTCTCACTTTTTTCTCTGCAATGTGCTTTTTTGGGGGAGGGGTTGGTGCCACACTTGGATGTGCTCAGGGCTTCCTCCTGGCTCTGCACTCAGGAATCCCTCCTGGCGGTACCTGGGAGACCATCTGGGATGCCGGGGATTGAACGTGGGTTGGCTGCATGCAAGGCAACTGCCCTCCCTGCTGTGTTATGGCTCCAGCCCCTCCAACCTGCCTTCTGCTAGACACACTGGAAATAACCGGGGGTGGGTGGACAGAGCAGAAACAACAACCCGTGTTCCCCTCACCGTGATTGTCTTTGCTCCAAAGCACTTTAGGAAAGGATCTTAAAAAAAAAAATTAAAGTTATATGCATACATGATTAATTTAAATGAGAGGTTCTCCGTAGGGGCAGTCTGGCCTGGAGAGGGGGGGCATTACTTTGGAGGTGCCTGGAAACTGGTTTGGATTTTTTTCTTTAGGCTGTCACAACTTCGGGCTGATGGGTGTGGCTTCCTCCCTCCCTCCCTCCCTTCTCACTAAGTGAAACATGGCATAATTAATTTAGAGAGGAAAAAAAATGCCCTATAGTTGAGAAAAAGATCTATTACAGACCAGGCCAGTTCTAATGTGATAAAATATTTATATAGAAGTGTCATAAAAATTGATTTGCCCTTCCCTTGCCTGGTATCATTAGCGTGTAGATATGTAACATCTTATTTTCTTATTGCTGTTCCCCTTCTCTCTCTGTCTCTCCCTCTCTCTCTCCCTCTCTCTCCTTCTCTCTCTCCCTCCCTCTCTCCCTCTCTCTTCCCTCTCTCTCCCTCTCTCCCTCTCTGTCTCCCTCTCTCTTTCTCCCTCTCTCTCCCTCTTTCTCCCTCTCTCTCCCTCTCTCCCTCTCTCTCCTTCCCTCTCTCCCTCTTTCTCTCCCTCTCTCTCTTTCCCTCTCTCTCCCTCTCTCTCTCACTCTCTTAGCAATGTTTAGTTTCAAATAACCACCAGAAAACTGGTTTTACATGGAGACTAGGAACAGCGGCGATAGTGGATGGTATTGATTTAGGGTCTGCTCGGCGCCCTCTGCTCTTTCTCTGCCTCTCACCCAGCCCTCCGAGGGGGGCCCGCTTGCTCCCGTGGCAGATATGAAGACTGAGGTTCACTGGGTCATTGCTTTGAACCCTCCGCCCTGCAAAGCCCTTGCTCCCTACGCCACTGCCCCCGCTGTGCTGAGTGACCCTCACCCCCGTATCTCAAATAGAGATGTTCATGGCTTCCCCCCGCCCCGGGGGTGGTGTGGCACCTAGGAGTCAGAGCTATTTTGGGTGCAATAAAGATTCACCAAGAACTCAATGTCTGCAGCTGGGTTGCAGGTAGGATGGAGGTTTTCTGGGCAGGCGTGGAGAAATCCGATTCCCGGATTGATCATACAGCCACGCAGGGGCGGTGCAGACCTGTGACACCCCGGGGAGCCCGAGGGGGGCCTGGGACTGCCAGCTTTGCATCTAAAGTCGATTGTTCACTTCCCAGCTTCCTCCCTTTCCACCTCGAAGAAGAACCGGCAGCAGCTCTTCCTGGGAGGGGGTGACTGTCCCCAGGGCTCAGTCACCAGGGCTGCCTCCAGGGCTGTGGCTCCAGGGCCCAGGTGACATGGACAAGAACTACACACACACACACAGACACACACACAGACTCACACACAGGGACACACACATACACACGGACACACACAGGGACACACACACACACAAACAGATACACACAGGGGCACAGACACATATGCACAGGGACACACACAGACACACAGGGACACACACAAAGTCTCACAGGGACACACATACACACAGACTCACACAGGGAAATGCACACAGACACACGCACAGGGACACACACAGACTCTCACACAGGGACACATACATACACATAGGGACACATAGACTCATATACAGGGACACACACACAAAGACTCACACACATGGACATACAGACTCTCACTCAGGGACACACATACAGACTCACACACAGGGACACACACATGCATAGGGACAGACACACACATATACAGGGACACACACAGACTCCCACACAGGGATACAAACATACACACAAACAGACACACAGGGACACACAGACACACATAGGGACATAAACATACACACAAACATACAGAGAGACACACATATATATAGGGAACACACACATACACACAGGGACACATATAGACTCACAGGGACACACATAGTCTCACATACAGAGATGCACACACGGACATATACATACATACACTCAGGGACACACACACATAGACTCACACATAGGGACACAGAAACACATAGACTCATACATAGGGACACACACACACATAGACGTGCATACCTACACACCATGCACAGCTACACACATACAGAAACACATGTGACACAGTCATGTAGATACAAACTCTCAGTTATGCACAGACATACATATGTGCGGGCGCAGACACATACCAGGGCGCACGCAGGAAGATGCACACATGCATGGGCACACAGACTCAGGCCTCTGTCTCTTTGCTCCACTCAGTGTTTTTTTTTTTTTCTTTTTGGGTCACACCCAGCGATGCTCAGGGTTACTCCTGGCTCTGCACTCAGGAATTACTCCTGGCGGTGCTCGGGGGACCATATGGGATGCTGGGATTCGAACCTGGGTCTGCCGCGTGCAAGGCAAACGCCCTCCCCGCTGTGCTATCACTCCAGCCCCCACACTCAGTGTTTCTTTAGCCCGAGCTCAGCCCCCAGTTCCTAGCCCCGGCTCACAGTAGGTGTTTCTCAGGGGAATGCACACAGTAAGGTGTTTCTCAGGGGAATGCACACAGTAGGTGTTTCTCAGGGGAATGCACACAGTAGGTGTTTCTCAGGGGAATGCACACAGTAGGTGTTTCTCAGGGGAATGCACACAGTAGGTGTTTCTCAGGGGAATGCACACAGTAGGTGTTTCTCAGGGGAATGCACACAGTAGGTGTTTCTCAGGGAATGCACACAGTAGGTGTTTCTCAGGGAATGCACACAGTAGGTGTTCCTCAGGGAATGCACACAGTAGGTGTTCCTCAGGGGAATGCACACAGTAGGTGTTCCTCAGGGGAATGCACACAGTAGGTGTTCCTCAGGGGAATGCACACAGTACGTGTTCCTCAGGGGAATGCACACAGTAGGTGTTCCTCAGGGGAATGCACACAATAGGTGTTTCTCAGGGGAATGCACACAGTAAGGTGTTTCTCAGGGGAATGCACACAGTAGGTGTTTCTCAGGGGAATGCACACAATAGGTGTTTCTCAGGGGAATGCACACAATAGGTGTTTCTCAGGGAATGCACACGGTAGTTGTTTCTCAGGGAATGCACACGGTAGGTGTTCCTCAGGGGAATGCACACAGTGGTGTCTGCTGAGCGTGTTCAGGGGGCTCTTCTCCTCTCCTTGCTCCGGCCCGGGCATTCTCCCTGGACTGGCCTGTGTCGGCTGGCTCTCCTGTGCTCTCTCGACAGACACCAAGCTCCTCTGCTGGCCAGGCCTTCGGCGACCTGCTGGCTTCTCCCTCGGTCCCCACTGCCTGCTGTGTGTTTGTCTCCACTTGGCAGTTTTAATTCCCCCCCCCAAGTTCTGGAATCCTTTGAAGGCAGGACGAAAGTTCTAGACCCTCTTCCCTGACATAGAGACATTGGCACATGCCAACCACATCCCGAAAATAATTTGCAAGGCCCCCGGAGGCCTGATCCCGGACCTCCGAGGGATAGAGCAGACCCCGGGCACAGGAGCTCTGATGAGGGTCCAGGACCACCAGACAAAAGCCATGTCCCCCCCGGGGCCCAGGCAAGACCCCCCTCGCTCCGGTTCCGCCGTCTCCCGTGTGCTCCGTCCCGCCTTGATGAATGAAAGCCCTGTAATTAGTTGATGCATGGAACAATTAAACCAGACACTCGTCTCAGCCTTCCCCATCCATCAAAGCCTCAGCCCTGGCGGCTCTGGCGGGGCGCTGAAATGCCAGCGGTTTCCGCAGCACGGTGCTCCTCCTCCTAGCTTGGTATTTCCCTGATGGTTATAAATGGGGGTGATCACCGCCGAGTTCGGGCCCCCGTTCCCGGTGGCGTGACTGCCACCTCGCCGAGAGAAGGCCCCTCCGCCACCTTTGCAAGCTGCCATCATCAGGAGCGGGATGGGATGAAGGCTTTTCTGTCCCCATCGGGGTCACGTACCGTGTCCCCAACTCTTGGGGCACGAGCCAAGGTCATCTCACTCTGTCTTGTCAGCTGAGGCCACTGTTCCCTTCGCCACATACCACTTTTACCAAGTTTGGTCCCCGCGGGAGCCTGACTCTGGGCGGTGACCCCAGGCCCCACTGAGTGGGAGGCGCTTGGCTGTTCCTTCACCAGCCGGGAAGTCACGGGTGAGTCAGCACAGGCTGTGTCTGCTGCTGTAACACCTAACCCTCAGGCTCCAGATGAAAGCTCCCTGGCCCCTCGGTCCTACTCCTGGGCTGGGTTCGAGTCAGGCTCTTTGTGGCTCTTCCCGTTAGTGGGCAGCAAACATGCTCCTGATGGCCTGGGGGCAGGAGGGTGGTGGTTTAGCACCTGCCCTTGAGACGCGTCGCACCCGCTGGCCACGGGGAGGCACCGGACCTACTGTGTCTCGCTGCAAAGGGCACAGGCACCTTTGGAAGAAGAAGAGGGATTGGGAAGGCTGGGGAGCAGCACTTGGTCTAATCACGGGCCCCAGGGCTTGGGTGCAGGACTCGGCCGATAATGCAGGTGGTGATTGATCCGTCCTTGGAGCTCCAACGATTGATCAGCTGTGGGCAGAAACACTCAGGAAATGCACATCTGACAGACCTGGATTCTCTTCTGCTACCTCAGCGGGGTGTTGGGGTGTTGGTGATGGAGGGGGAGGGATTTAAAAGACAAGAGGAGGAAGGGGAGGATTAGAAGGAGGGAGAGGAAGGGGAGGGGGAGGAGGAGGAGGGAGGGGGAGGGGGAAGATGAGGAGGAGAAGGAGGAGGAGGAGGGGAAGGGGGAGAAGGAAGGAGGGAGAGGAAGGGGAGGGGGAGGAGGAGATGGAGGAGGGGGAGGGGGAGAAGGAGGAGGGAGGGGGAGGGGGAAGATGAGGAAGAGAAGGAGAAGGAGGAGGGGGAGGGGGAGGGGGAAGATGAGGAGAAGGAGGAGGAGGAGGGGGAGGGGGAGGGGGAAGATGAGGAGAAGGAGGAGGAGGAGGGGGAGGGGAAGGGGAAGGGAGGGGAGGGGAAGAGGAGTGGAGAGAGGAAGGAGAGGTTTACTTGACTAAATCTCCCTTCCGGGCACTGAATACTGGGGGTGCCACTTTAAGGTCCAGGGTCCTGGGGTGCCCCCTGGTGTCTTGTCCCACACCCCCAGTGTTCTAAGCCACAGTCTTGGTGTCTTCATGGAGCTCAGGGTCAGGCTTGGTTCTGCCTGGGGAAGGTGGTCAGAAGCCCAGGGGTCCAGAGTGGCTCTGGAGGGGGAGGGAGAGGGGGGAGGGAGGCAGAGGGCAGGGGGTGTGTACGGAGGTTGCTTGGAGGAGCGGCCCAGCCTGGGGAGGCCCCAGCGGCTCCTCGGGGGAGGACAGAGACAAGCTCTGGGGCAGGCGGTGGCCGGCCTGCAGGACACATTGTCCAGGCATAGTTGGGGGCAGGTAGGGGTGAGGACCGAGCCACCGAGACTCGACCCAGACCAGCCGAGCCCGGGAGCTCAGTCAAGCAAAGCCAGGGGCTGGTGGGGCCAACAGGTCCAGCCCTCCAAGACCATCATCCCGGCTTACCTGGTTTTCACGTGGTGCAAGTGCATGCGGGAAATCCCCCTGAGATGCTTCTCTCTCGCCCCTTAGTGTGTGAGGCGGACCCTGCCTGCAGCAAGCGGGCTGTCTCCAGGTGCTCCCGGAGTGCGTTTCTTTCTTGCGCCTCTGTGCACTCACCTCCTGCCCCCTCCACCTCAGGCTGAGTGGAGCTTGGAGACCTGTGGCTGGCCCACGGTGACTCCTGTGTGTGGGAGGCGACACCAGCCCTGGGCAGAGCTGTTTGTGAGGGGGAGCAAGGGGACAGTCGGCCTCAGTGTGGGGAGCCCGTCCCTGCTGGGCCGTCTGGCCGTCTGGTGGGGCGAGTGTGTCTCCTCCCGCCGGCCAGCACTGTGCCGTGTCACTCCGCAGGTTCCGGAAAACCCAGCCCTGCTCCTAGGGTTCCGCTAAGGTCTCCGGAACCTGGTTCTGCCCGCGCCAGAGCTGGGTCACCCGCTACGCCAGGTCTGCAGAAGTCTGCCAAGGACTTGCCCCTGGTGACTGCGGCCGGCCGGCGGCAGCTCTGTTCAGAGGCTTCTAGAACACCTTGACATTGCTGTGACATCAAAGCCAATCGCTTTGCATTCTTTTTGCTTTTTGGGTCACACCCGGCGATGCTCAGGGGTGACTCCTGGCTCATGCACTCAGGAATTACTCCTGGTGGTGCTCGGGAGACCACATGGGATGCTGGGAATCGAACACGAACCCGGGTCAGCTGCGTGCAAGGCAAACGCCCTCCCCGCTGTGCTGTCGCTCCAGTCCCATCGCTTGGCATTCCCGACAAAAGCAGAGGTTTGGCACGGAGAGACGGTCCTTCCCCCAGGGCGCCTGCAGAGCCCCGTGCTGGCTGTACGAGCAGCTCCCCCATCGCCAGGCGGGACCTTCCTAGCATGTCCCTGGGATCTCTGGGAGACCAAGTCTCCTAGGATCCTGTCCCGGGATCCCGAAGGCCTCGCTGATGACTCCCTCTGGCCCTTCTTTGGGACCACATCTGGCAGTGCTCAGAGATGACTCCTTTCTCTGTGCTCAGGGATGTGTCCTTCTGGCAACGTCAGGGATTGAACCAGGGTTGGAAGTGTGCAAGCAAGTGCCTTACCCCCTGTATGATCTCTCCACCCCAGCCCCCCACCCCACCCCAAATCCATGGAATAAAGAGGAACTGCTTTACGAAGCCCTGGGTGGGGGGAGTGACACATGATCTCACTTTCGCACTCCTGCTTTTTGCTGCTCACCACCCCTCCCCGCTTCCTAGTCATGCCTCCTTGCTTCTTCTCTTGGTTCCTCCCTGACCTCAGGGCCTTTGCTTGTGCTGTGTCTCCTGCCATCCCCAGGCACTCAACTTTAGTTCTGTCTCTGGGTCCCAGCCCAAAAATCCCTTTCTCCCAGAGGCTGCCTGTGCCCCCTCCCCCCAGCCCCCACCCCCGGGGCATTCCATGGAAACCCCACTCCCCACCCCCTTCCTGTCCCAGAGAGGTCCTTGAGCTTTCTGGACTGTGTCTGTAAGAAGTTTGTTCTGAGTTGACCTTTCTCCAGATCTGGGCGCTCCCTGGTCTCATTTGGTGCCCTAGGCCTCAGCCCTGGACCCACATAAATACTCATTGAATGAATGAATGAATGAATGAATGAATGAATGAATGAATGAATGAATGAATGAAGCCACCTCAGAGCTTGTGGGCATAGCACCTGGGATTGTGACGGTCCTTTCTTCTGTCAAAACACGTGCTAGGCCTTCTCCCTCTGCCCAGAATCTCAAGCTCCTGCCAATAGATCATGTCACGGGTGCGGTGCTGCTGGACAGCAGAGGACAGACTGAGTAATGGGACTCGGGCACCGTGTCGCGGACAAAGGCCCGAGCGGATGTGTCACAACGGGCAGAAGGACGCCCGTCCCGGCGGGAGCCTGGGCCCTGGACACGTCTCAGAACAGGCCCCGGGTCACTCATGCTGTCATGCTGTGTGCTGGGAGCGTGCCGAGGTCAGGGAGGGCACACGGGAGGGCGTGTAGCGGTGGGGCCCTGCACCCCACCCCTCACCCCCAACTGAAGGACGAGCCGGAAGCAGCTCCGGTCTCTCGTGGCTGTGCACAGGCACGAAAGCCACTTCTCCTGTGTGCGCTGGCCTCGTAAAGCGCACGTAAGCATTACACTCGGGTTCTGCATTGCGAACACGGTTCAGTGCTTCGAACGCACGGCGCCAGTGGGCGTTGCAGGGAATCCCAGAGGGCGGAGAGAGAGAGGGAGGGAGGGGAGCAGGAGGCAGGCATAGAGAGAGAAGCCCCCAAAAGTTCCCCAAACTGATGGAATCTATTAACCCCAAGTGGGGAAACTGTAAATAAACAAGTGCTTTGGCACATTCTGGAAAAATTAAAGAAAATGAAAAGGCAAAACATGTCTCCTTGGGGCTGGAGTGATAGCACAGTGGGTAGGGCGTTTGCCTTGCACACAGCCAACCCAGGTTCGATTCTCAGCATCCCATAGGGTCCCCTGAGCACTGCCAGGGGTAATTCCTGAGTGCAGAGCCAGGAGTAACCCCTGTGCATCGCCAGGTGTGACACAAAAAGAAAAAAAACAAAACAACAAAACAAAAAACGATGTCTCCTTATATGGCCTCCGAGTGGGCAAGGATTCCCTCTGCCATCCGCCCCCACCTCCTCACTTCACCCTGTCAGGAGGGTTGGGCTTATTCCCACAGAGCTTTGCCCGGCCACCTGCCTGCATGCAAGGGCTCGGAGGTATGAGCAGGAAGACTTGGGGTGTTTCTCCTCTGGGGGAGCCTCCGAGTTGGGTGTCTGACTCCAGAGTTGGGCTCACGTTAAGACACGGCGACTCTTGGCACCTCTGTGGTCTTAGCATTCCCCACCCCTGCACCCTTTTGGAGCGTGTACTCGGTCCCTCAGCCTAGATGGGCACGGGACCTACTCTGTGCCAGCCGCTTTGGGAGAGAGCAGACAATCTGGGTGAAAAGGTATTGGTCCAAGTGCCCACTGGCACCCCCGGGGTGCCACAACGGATGCTGAAACCCAATTGTTGAGTAGCTCAGATGGAGACAAGCACTGCAGGGAGAACCCAGCGGGGAAGGGTCCGGGGAGAGCAGAGCCCAGCAGGCGTGGGAGTAGGGGTGGGGGTGGGGGGGCTGAGGAGCGCCTCCGCTTCCTTCTATTCTAAGTGCGTGGTTTAATTAAACCTTACAAGCCGGGGATGAAATAGAGGTGTTGTTAAAAGGGAATGAAGGTGTTGTTAAGAGAGAGGTGTTGTTTCTGTGGCCACCGAGTGGAATAATTTGAAGAGACTTGAAAGGCGGGGTGGAGCGGAAAACAAGGGCTGTCAACTCGGGGACAGAGAGTCCGAGAGACGGGTGGGAGCAAAAGTCATAGCCGTCCGCCAGAGTGTGGGGCACTCAGCTTCTAGAGGCGTGCCTGTGGTACTGGGCTTGGTTCTAAATACGCCGGGACGGACCAGCAGAGGTTAACTAATCTCTGAGGGTCGTGATTGATGCACGGAGGAGAGAAGGGAATGCTATAGGGGTGCTCGGGTTTTCGTCTTGTTGCCATTGCTTTAAAACACAAACATTGCAGGGAGAGGGGGCGGGATTGTCTTATTTTGTGATTCTTTCTCGAATAACCCACCAGCGACGCGCTCTGCTGTGGGAACCGCCAATTTGCTGAAAGGAAAGAAAGCAGCAGTGTGTAGGAAAGCTTCTAATGTTTTGTTTTTGTTTTTGGCATCCTGGCAGAAATCAATGACTGGCGTCTCCTCCCTGAGTCCGTCAGTCCAGCCAGCTCTTTCTTGGAGACTACCGCCGAGGGAGCAGACAGAAGGGGGGGGAAACCGAGGAAAGGGAGATGGTGTGAGAAGATGGCCGTATGGGGGGAAAAAAATACCCAGGATAGGGCTGGAGAGATGTTACAGATGGGCAGGGCTTGCCTTGCACGCAGCTGAACCAGGTTCAATCCCTAGTACAACTGTGATCCCTGAGCACAGAGCCAGGAGTAATTCCTGAGCACTGTCAGGTCTGGCCTCCAAACCAAAAATTACAGAATAGAAGACTCTTTGCATTTTTTTTGTCCCAGTTTGCTCACTTAAAAACATTTTTTTTTATTAGTGAATCACCATGAAGTTGGAGTGTGGGTTGGGCGTGGGTAGGGTGTTTGCCTTGCACACTGCTGACCCAGGTTCGATTCTTCTGACCCTCTCGGAGAGCCCGGCAAGCTACTGAGAGTATCTTGCCTGAACGGCAGAGCCTGGCAAGCTCCCTGTGGCATATTTGACATGCCAAAAACAGTAACAACAAGTCTCACAATGGAGACGTTACTGGTGCCTGCTCGAGCAAATCGATGAGCAACAGGATGACAGTGATACAGTGATACACCGTGAGGTACAGTTACAGACTTACAAACATTCGTGCTTATGTTTCAGTCATACAATGGTTGAGTGCCCATCTCTCCACTAGTGCCCATTTTCCACCATCAATGGTCCCAACATCCCTCCCACCACCCCCATCCCATCCTCCCCCCACCCTACTCCGCCTCTGTGGCAGGGCAATCCCTTTTGCCCTCTCTCTCCTTTTGGGTGTTATGGTTTGCAGTAGAGGTATTAAGTGGCCATCATGTTCCTTCTATAGTTACTTTCAACTCGCATCTCCCATCCTGAATCGGCCCTCCTAGCACTCTTTACTTTGCTGGCCCCTTCTCTATCTGAGCTGCCTTTCCCCCCAGCATGCAAGGCTGGCTTCTAAGCTGTGGAGTAATCCTCTGGGTCCTTATCTCTACTGTTCTTGGGTGTTAGTCTCCCATTCTGTTACTTACTATTCCACAAATGAGTGCAATCTTTCTATGTCTATCCCTCTCTTTCTGACTCATTTCACTTAACATGATACTTTCCATGTTGATCCACCTATATGCAAATTTCAAGACTTCATCTTTAACAGCTGCGTAGCATTCCATTGTGTAGACGTACCAGCCACTTTGTTTTGACTCTAGCGTCTCTTCTTTGCTCCCCCTTTTATTTCATCACAATCACTGAAATCCTTCGGAAGAATTTTCTATGTAACATGAGTTGAGTAATTTCCCTTGAAGGGGATGAGGCTGTGTGTCAGTCATTTATTCCCCAAATGGTGACGGGGGGTCTGGGGTGGGGGTGGGAGGTGGGGGCAGAACACGTTTCCTCCCTGCAAACCCTGCTGATACTCAATAGGGCAAGAGTTCTTTCTTGACATACGAGAGCAACATATGAAAAAGACAGACACCATGCGTAGAAGCTTCTAGGGGATGTTGTTCTAGAGATTAACTACTTGGGAGTTCACAGTAGGCAGGGCTGGGGAGAGAAATGATGAGTCATGATTTATTGATGCACCTTAAAATTTTCAAGGAATCAGAAAAGGAAACTTGGCAAGAAGGAACCTCTGATGAGCCTTGGGTGACATTTGCTTGAAATTGGCTTATGGTATTTTCACATTCCCTTTGCAGACGTGGAACTGGATGATGCTGGGCAGTATCTTGCCTTTGAAAGCTTCTCATTCTTTCTATCACAGCCTCAGACCTTGCCAAGTTTGCTTAGGGGGATTTATTCATTTCTAATCCACGAGAAAGAAAGTCTCTCTCTCTCTCTCTCTCCCTCCCTCCCTTCCTCCCTCCCTCCCTCCCTCCCTCCCTCCCTCCCTCTCTCTCTCTCCCCCTCCCTCTCTCCTCTCTCTCTCTCTCTCTCTCTCTCTCTCTCTCTCTCTCTTTTCCGACCTCTGCCGAGTATGCAAGAGAATGACAGGATCAGGCAGTTAGGTTAAGTAGCTTTAGTTAGTTTAGTTTAGTTAGTTAGTTAAGTAGCTTTCAGTGTAAGTATCTAACAATAAGACACGTGAATAAAAAGTACCTGGGATACTCGAAAAGGAAGGGGAGCTTGGCTGAACCATTGTCAGTGTGTAAAAGACACGAGAAAGGCTATTTTCTTTTCTTTTTTTTCTTTTTATTATCTTTTGGTGTTTGGGCCACACCTGGCAGGGCTTAGGGGTTACTCCTGGCTCTGCACTCAGGAACTACTCCTGGTGTTGCTTGGGGGAACTATATAGGATGCCGGGGATTGAACTTGGGTCAACCACGTGCAAGACAAGGACCCTATCTGCTGTCCTATTGCTCTGGTGCCAAAAAAAGGGTATTTAAATCCAATAAATGAATTCTTGGAAAGCAGAGTAAACTAGCTCACTGTTTCTCAGTTGGGGGCCAGAAGGGGCCCCTGGAGTCCCCAGGATCTTCCTCGAGGGCACAGGGGAAGTTGACTCAGGGGAACAGGGGCATGACGCAAGACTTGGGGGCCAGTTGGTAGGGCAGGGCGCGGCTGCAGGAGGAAACACGGTCAGAAGGGGCTAGGGCTGGAGAAAGCTGGTGGAACACGGCTCGGGCTGGTCACCAAGTCTATTTCCTTTCTTCCCAGACACCAGGCCACGCCCCCCGCCCCTGGCAGGAGGAATCTACTGGGGTTGAGTGCAGCCAATATGTTTTTATGTTGTTTTTTTTTTGTTTTTTTGCTTTTTGGGTCACACCTGGTGATGCACAGGGGTTACTCCTGGATCTGCACTCAGGAATTACCCCTGGCGGTGCTCAGGGGACCCTATGGGATGCTGGGAATCGAAACCCAGGTTGGCCGTGTGCAAGGCAAACGCCCTCCCCGCTGTGCTATCGCTCCAGTCCCCGAAATGTGGTTTTAATTTGGGGGCATGTCCAGCTGCGCTGGGACTCAAACCGGGCTCAGCCACAAGTGGTCTGCATCCATCTCCCGACTGGCCCCCAAAGGACCCCCCTCTCCACCCCAGCCCCGACCCTTGATCTTTTTCTACCCTGGGAACCCATGGAGTCATTTTGCTTTTGAAGGAGTGAAGCCAGGAGCTTGGAAGGTTCTCAGCCCTGCAGCCAAGGTTTCGTCAGAGCCGCTGCCCCCAGGAACACGGCTTTGGAAATCCTCCGGGGTGAGAAATACGCCTCCCCCACGGAGCTGAGGTGCCTTTGGCGGGGTGTTGGCCGTCCTGGTTGGAAGGCTGGAGGCTGGGAGGTTGGAGAGTTTGCTGAGAAAGAACGTCGAGTGTGTGAATGACCTTGAGACATGTCTGGGTCTTGTTTCGACCCTTCACGGGACCCTCTGATCATGGGCCACTGACTTAATCCTCCCCTGGTCAGAGTGGTCGCCCTTTCCAGAAAGCGAGGGCACTGTTTCCTCGCAAACTGACCTGGAAGTTCAAATGCACACAGTGATGGCCACACAGTGATGGCCACGTAGTGATGACCACATGGTGATGACCGCAAATTGATGAACGCACAGTGATAACCACACAATGATGGACGCACAGTGATGATGACACAGTAGTGACCACACAGTGATGACCACAGTGATGATGACACAGTAGTGACCACACAGTGATGACCACACAGTGATGACCACACAGTGACGGTCACGTAGTGATGACCACATGGTGATTACCGCAAATTGATGACCACACAGTGATGGACACACAGTGATGATGACACAGTAGTGACCACACAGTGATGACCACAAAGTGATGGACACACAGTGATGGCCACCTAGTAATGACCACATGGTGATGACCGCAAATTGATGACCACACAGTGATGGACACACAGTGATGGCCACATAGTAATGACCACATGGTGATGACCACAAATTGATGACCGCACAGTGATGACCACACAGTGATGATGACACAGTAGTGACCACACAGTGATGGTCCCACAGTGGTGACTGCACAGTGATGGTCCCACAGTGGTGACTGCACAGTGATGACCAGACAGTGATGGATACACAGTGATGATGACACAGTGATGACCACACAGTGATGACCACACAGTGGTGGACACACAGTGATGGACACACAGTGATGACCACACAGTGATGGACACACAGTGATGATGACACAGTGATGACCACACAGTGATGACCACACAGTGATGGACACACAGTGATGACCACACATTGATGACCACACAGTGATGTTGACACAGTGATGACCAGACAGTGATGGACACACAGTGATGGCCCCACAGTGGTGACCGCACAGTGATGACTGCACGGTGATGGCCGCATAGTGATGGCCACACAGTGGGGACCACACAGTGGGTGTCGGCTCTGTAGTGTAGTGGCTATTGTCATCAGTGTGTTTCCAATTTCCATTTTTTTTCTTTTTGGGTCACACCCAGTGATGCAAAGGCGCTACTCCTGGCTCTGCACTCAGGAATTACTCCTGGCAGTGCTCGGAGGGCCATATGGGATGCTAGGGAATTGAACCCTGGTCGCATGCAAGGTATAAATGCCCTACCCACTATGCTATCACTTCAACACCCCCCAATTTCCTTTTAAAGAATTCTATCCTCACTGAGTGTTGAATGCAGGTAGAGGGATATACCTGATAACCTTTCATTATCTGTATTGCAAACCATAAGGCCCAAAAGGCGATAGAGAGAGAGAGAGAGAGAAAGAGAGAGAGAGAGAGAGAGACAGAGACAGAGAGGCAGAGAGACAGAGAGACAGAGACAGACACAGGGAGACAGAGAGAGACAGAGACAGAGAGACAGAGAGAAAGGAAAGAGAGAAAGAGAGAGTTGGGGGAGAGAGAGGGGGGAGAGAGGGGGGGAGAGAGAGAGAGGGAAAGTGCATGCAAAATGCCTGCCATAGGGACAGGTGAGGGGGGCGGGATGGGAGGGAAACTGAGGACATTGGTGGTGGGAAACGTACACTGGTGGAGGGAGGAGTGTTGGAACATTCTATGACTTAAACTCAATCACAACTTTGTAACTGTATCTCACTGTGATTCAAGTTTTAAAAATCCAATTAGAAAAGTAAAGAATTCTGTTTTCAACAGACAGTCCAGGATGTAAGGCGGCTGCCTTGTATCTGACTGAGCCCTGGGACAGCGGGGTGTGCCCCAAATCACACACAAAAAATTCAATCTTTCCCTTTGACATGGCATCATGAGAGTGCTCCTCCCCCCCCCACCATACTCGAATGAACGGAGCATCTCAGTTGGCAAACGCCCGAGAGCTGGACCCACCCGAGGTCTGCAGTGCTTGAGCTGCACCCCTGGGATTTGAATCCCTGGTGGGGGGGGCACCTCCCAGAGCTTCTGAATGTGCCACTCAACGTCACCCGAGCTAGCCTCAGGGCTGCTGCCCCACACCTGCCCGGGAGGGCTGGAGTGATGGCTGTCAACCTCGCTTCACCATCATTACTATTATTTCTGCGGTGAAACGGGCCCTCGAAGGTCACATCTGTCAGGATGCCTTCTTGCAGGACCACGTGGGTGACACTTCCCATTTTGTTGGGCAGAGACTCCCCCCTCCCCCCCGCCCCCGTGCCAGTGGTCCCCGGGCCTGATTAATGAGGCCTCCTGCAACCTGGCTCCATGCGCCTTTCATGTCATGTCTCCCCAGGTCCCGTCCCTCCCCCCGTGGTGCTGCCTGGCTGACTTCTCACGACCATGACAGCTGACACAGAGAGACTTCATTGCAATTTCAAGGTCATTCCCTCTTTGTTACCCTTGTTACCCTTCTTCCTCCACACACACACACACACACACACACACACACACACACACACACACACACGGCCAATTCATTCAAAACAACCTCAACTTACAGCTTGATAGCTGGGAAAAAAATCAATGATCCTTCTGGAGAAAGGCAAAGTTCTAAAAAGATCTGAACTTTTGGAGTTGAGGCAAGGAGCTGGGGGTGTGTTGGAGCCAGGGGGAACATCGCCAGGGATGGTTATGAGCAGAGTCAACCCGGCTGGGCTTGCCCTTCTTCAGCATATCACCTTGGTCTAAGGCCTTCGGCATCCTCATTCATCAAGAGGGATGACATAATGGGATCGAGTCATAAGATCAGAAGGTAATTGAGATAAAGCACATGTCCAGCTTTGTCCATAGTAGCTGCTCAATAAATATCAGCTCTCTCATTATAACCATAATAACAGAGCCAACTCTTCAACCCAGGGAGGCATGTTGGTACTGCCGTTGAGGTTGAAGGGAGTTGACAACCACAGGAACTGGGAATGTCCCACTGAGCTCATAGTCTGAGTGTGAGGTAAATTGTGAGACCCAGCAATCAGATCTACTGGGGGTGCAATAAAAGGAGACAGATCTAGGGGGCATGAATCAGTGGTTTCCACCAGAAAAACAGGAACCTCTGGGGTTTTGGACATTTATGGGTTTTATGCACAGTCAACCAATTTATTTTGCTTCATTTCCCTTCTTTCTGAGTCCATAAGAATTATATGTGAGAAAGGTCTGAACAAAGGCATCGAAAAGTGCTCTTTATGTCAGTATAAAATAAAAATGATCTGTGAAAAGAAAGCTTGGTGCCATTGTTTAATTGGTATTTTTTCTTTCTTAGAGCAAAATAAATAGAGGCGCATCAAGGACAAAGCTCTCATATGTAAGGCAGAATGATAGAAATTATAAAGAAAAGAATATATAATCTATGATATTTCTCATGCACATTTTTAAAAGGCAGGCAAAAATCAAGTTAGAGTGGATGAAATCAAAACAGGTGCTATTTTTGGAGAGGAGAGGGGTGCATGCATTAAGAGGGATTCTGAGAGGCTGGTATGAAGTTTTTTTTTTTTGTTGCTTTTTTTGGGTAATACCTGGCGATGCACAGAGGTTACTCCTGGCTCTGCACTCAGGAATCACCCCTGGCGGTGATCAGGGGACCATATGGGATGCTGGGAATCGAACCCAGGTCGGCCGTGTGTAAGGCAAACGCCCTACCCACTATGCTATTACTCCAGCCCCCGTTTTTTTTTTTAAGGATGGGAGACTTCCAGGAAATGCTCAAGGGACATAGGGACTAATCAGAGGACTCAGGCTAACCATACTCGACACTTCAGTCTGGCAGTGGTGATATTGCTCAGGCCCAGTGGTACCAGGGATCAAGCTGTATATGTACCTGTGTCTATGTACCCTGGGGCCCCTGAGCTCTTTCCCACATCCCCACATTCTTTATAAAATAGGACTAAGGAAATCTGCCACACTGGAGGGGATTATTTCCATCAGCAGTTTTCCACCACCAACCTAGAGTCTGGTGCCAATCCCAGATGTAGCATGATTGAAAACAACTGGTCTACCTCCTGGGTTCTAACTGCTGTGGTCTGGTCAGTGGACCTGTGTGCAGGCAAGGAACAGGTCCAAGGTATAAGAAGGGTAAAGGAAGCTGAATCCAGTAAGATAAAAACCCTTCTTAGAGTCCCTGGCAGTAAATAATACACAGAACGTTGCTGTTATTGGTGAGGCTATTGCTACAACAACAGGTTGCAGTGGGGGGAGAGCGAGATGCAAACCCGCCATTCTGAAAGTCCAAGTTTTAAGAGCTCATTTAGTGTCCTTTGTCTCCCGTGGCCCGGGTAGAGCTGTGTAGGACTTTGGACAGATGCAGTCTGTTGGAGGCAAACATGATTTGGTTTAAATTCTCCCTTTTTTTTTGCTGGTGGCAACAACTTTTCATTTCGCCACTATCTAGAGAAGCACATCGCCATATGGCACTTGCCTCGGTCCCTCTGAGAGTGCCTTGTGGACACTGAGATGTATAGAAAGATAAAATGGAGTTTGTGCCCCGGGGGCGGGGCCCTCAGGAATTCCTAGGGGAGTTCTAATCAAATACATCTAATCCAGAGTGATGATTTTTATGATTGTGGGGTGGAGGCACATACTTTTCTGCACCCCACCCCCACTTTTGGTGGCATGTACCTAGGTGAGAATATCAGTAGCACTGTGTCACTGTCATCCTATTGTTCATTGATTTGCTCGAGCGGGCACCAGTAACGTCTCCATTGTGAGACTTGTTGTGACTGTTTTTGGCATATTGAATATGCCACAGGTAGCTTGCCAGGCTCTGCCGTGTGGGCAGGGTACTCTCAGTAGCTTGCCAGGCTCTCTGAGAGGGACGGAGGAATCGAACCCAGGTTGGCCACATGCAAGGCAAATGTCCTACCTGCTGTGCTATCGCTCCAGTCCTAGGACATCTATATTCTTTTAGATTAATAATGCATATAGAGTGGTCAGTAAACTTACCAATGTCATAGATAGGATTGATTTTTTTTTGGTTAGTCCATCCTAAAAGCCTGTGTGAGTATTTCTCCTCTCCTCTGAGTATCTGGGACTTCCTCTTGGTATCCCAATCTTCAACCCCACGGTGGAACTAAAGGAGACACCAAACAATTAAATATTTCACTGAACATTAAGTACAAAAAAGAGCCATGGCGTGAAGAAGCAAAGGGGACCGTGGGGAGAGGTGTAGAGAGCTAGGGGCCAGGTGGATTAAGTCTCATGAATATAGTTCTTGAGAACCATGAAGAAAATTCGTGTATTAGCGCATTATAATAAAGCAATGATCCCAAAGCATTTATCTTCTTTGGTTGACAGGGATTGGACTGTAGTACCTAATGCTCAAATATTACTCTTATTTATTTATTTATTTTGTTTTTGGGTCACACCCGGCAATGCACAGGGGTTACTCCTGGCTCATGCACTCAGGAATTACTCCTGGCGGTGCTCGGGGGACCATATGGGATGCTGGGAATCGAACTCGGGTCGGCCGCATGCAAGGCAAACGCCCTACCTGCTGTGCTATCACTCCAGCTCAATATTACTCTTTTATAAGCATACATACCTACATATATGTACCCCGCCAGGTGCATACACTATGCAGGGCGCTCTCCAAGGTCCTGAAGAAGCAGCGATTTCTCTGCCCTCTTGGAGCTTATACTCTGTGGGGGAAAACGTAGTCATAAGGCGCCACAAAGGAGGAAGCAAGTGGTTGTTTAAAGCTTGAACCAGAAGGGTCAGCAAGATTTCCCAATGAGTAAGCATTTGGCCTAGGCCTTGGAGGGTGAGGAGGCATTGTTCTGGGGGACGTGGCCGAAGGCAGGATGGGCTGAGGCTGGAGGAAAGTCTCTGAGGCAGGTCTAGAGATTGTGTGTTTGAGTGTGGGGTGCACACAAAGTGCTAATAATTGGTTGCACATAAACGGAAATGACTCCCACTCCAAGTCATGTTCAGTGGGGTGAACTCAGAGTTGTATAACTCTCGGTTTAAATGTCTTTAGAGACACTTGGACTCTAAATGTCTTTGCCTCCTCATTCATTTACGGTAGCCCGTAACCACTTCTCATGTCCGGACCATCGGTCCATTTTTCTCACTTCCATTAAGTACACAGTAGCCTTGGAAGAAAATTGGGTTTGCAACTCATTGAGTAGAATTACATTTTGTTAAAAAGACAAAACAAAACACAACAAAACCAGAATAACCTTAGCCAGAAAAACCAGAAGTCATGGGTTCATGTGGTGCAATGAATGCTTAGAATCTGAATATATTCATGGAATCAGATTAAGAAATGGAGCGTTACTAATGATCCTCACTGTCCACTCTAACACGTATTGGCTACTCCCATTCCTAAGTATCTATTTCCTGCTTTCTAATGAAATCGATTTTGCTTATTCTGATTTTATAAAAATTAAATCATATTTGTAGGAACTATTGCATGTACAATTACCATTATATCTTTGGATCTGGCTTCTTTCACTCAACATTGCATATGCCAACTTGTACTGTTGCTTGGCACTGTTGTTTGCCCATTCTCATGACCCTACTTCATGGTGTGATCAGACCACAAAATCCTTATCCATTTTATCCATTCTACCAATGAGGGGCATCTGGGGGTTAATGTGACTAGTGACATTATGACCATACTCAGAGATACCTATTAGTTACTACAGGTTTACCTAAATGTGGGATTTATAATGAGTATATGCTTAGGATATGCAGAGAGTCTCTTGCCCGCACGCCTGGCTATCTTCCCCGGGGCCCCTTGAAGGGGATGGGCTCCAGCTTCCCTCTCTACCCTGAACAGAGCTCCCAGTGGCCGAAGACCACCAGAACCTAGCTATAGCCATGCTGGAGGCCCCTCTCCACACGTTCGGACAGGCCTCATACATGAAGGTACCGGCAGAGGAACCCAGGTGTGTGTAATCCCATCAACGACCAACATCCAGAGAGAGACTTAAAAGCAAGCTCTCAGAAGCACCTTTAGCCTTCTTCTCCCTCTGGGAGAAACTGGCAATCTTCTGAGAGTTTCCTGCCCACATGGGATAGCCTTGCAAGCTTCCCATGGTGCATTCATATGCTAAATCCAGTAACAAGCTGGATCTCATTTCCCTGACCCTGAAAAGCCCCCAGTGCAACATCGTTAGGAGGGCTGAGTCGAGATGGACTTCTAAGATCTCAGGGAAAGGACGAAATGAGAGGTTACTGAGCCCGCCCGAGAAATTGGTGATTAACGGGATTTCGTGATTCATTTCGTGATCGTGATATGCTTAGGAATGGGGTTACTAGGTCATCTTGCATGTATCTATTCAATTTTAGTAGACGCTGTCAAATATTTTTTCAAAGTACTTCTATCCATTTACCTTTCCACCACCAATGGTTGAGAGCCTCAGTCTCCCCACATCTTTACTTTGTGTAGAGTTTCAGTTGCCTGGTGGAGAATGGAGAGATACAAAACTAGAGAAGTCGACAGCAATAGGATGTTGCAGTATCTTAAGAAGACTCCCTTACTATAGCATTTAACGATTTACTCATTGGCTCCTTCCACAAAGATTTGATGAATATTTGCCATGCACTGTGCTAGGCTCTTGAATGTCTATACAATGGGATGGACAAAATTCCTGTCCTTGTGGAGTTCGTCGTCTTTGTGAAAAAAGAAGCATCCACTATCAGGAGAATTGCGGTACTCATGCCCAGCCCTTGTTTTCTGATGTTCATTCCAATTCTGGCCCACAATTGGATTTTCCTTAGACCCTGGCCAGTTTCTTTCAGGCACGGGTCTTCTGGGCTCCAGATAATTTGATTGGCTCCCCTGGGGATTATTGATTGCTTGGACATCTGGATGCATTTAGATTCCAAAACTGCAATGTCACTCCTGGAGGTCAATTAGTGTGTAGACTGGATCTTTGTGGCTTGGTAATGATTCCTGATTTCTGATTTATCGTCTCCACTTCTCTTGCTGCAGGCAGCTGTAAAAGATGGGATCTACTCCTTAACCACCATAGAGACCTTATTAAATTCACATTTCTTGTGAATGAACCATCCCTCCACATCTCTTACCTACATGACTGGAAGTTGCAAAGATTCTTTTCTTACTTGAATCATTGGGCTCTTTCCTGCAGATGGAAGCTACTAGTGTACTCCTAACATGCAGGTACAAAAGCTGTCATCCCATTGTTACAAGGATAGGTGCAACAGCAAGGATTTCTTCTCTAGCCCGTGGTGCAAAATATACCTGCATGATTTCAAAGAAATTGTTGGAATTGGGATTGGACCACACTGGAAAGAATTGAGGATATCACATAAGGTGGGTGTGGACAAACTTTGCTCTCCATGTGTCTGACCACAATTTACTGAGCAACTACTTTGTACCCCGCATTTGTAGTAGGAAGCAACTTCTATTGGTAATAAGTCTTGATTACCATCCTTGTAAAACTCAACCTAGTGGGGGAAGACATGCCAATAACAATGCAATAGACACAATAGAGTATATTAATATTACTCACGGAGAAATTCCATCTGCTTAGGGATTTGGATCCTCCATGACCAGAGGCACAAAGAAAGCTTCCTGGAAGAAGAGGCACAAAACTGAGTCTGAGGGAAAATATCACAAGCAAGGGGAAGAGCATGCATAAGGTCCTTGTAGAGAGAGAATAGAGGAAAATGTTTCCATGGGGTGTAGTAGAATTAGGTGGGACACAGCAGTAAGGTGGACGGTAGAACTGGGTGGGACACCGCAGTAAGGCGAGAAAAAATGCTTTAGAGGAGAGACCAGGTGGTCCTTGTAAGCGAGCACAAGAGGCCTGCACTTCTTATCACTGAGAGGGGGGTAGGATGGGATGGAAGCTAAGGGTGCCAAGTAGCCGGTTGGCCACTTTTAGAAGATCACACTAATGATGGTTTGGTTGTGAAGTGCTGTGGTTGTTGGACAATCGGGAGGATGAAGTTGAGCTGTTGAGAGTGGCAGAAAGACCCTTTCAGGCTGCTTCGTACCCCCCAGTGTTCTGTTTCTGCTCCATCATAGCCCTTGGCATTCACCCTACCAAGCTTGCTCAGTACAGGATTCCTGACTCTACCCGATGGTTCTCTCTCTCCTAACTGGAGTCCCAAGAGCTTGTTCCCCAAAAATGCCAGAGTCAATGTTCCTTGATGGGTTTGTTTTTCTTTTTGGGTCACACCCAGCGGTGCTCAGGGGTTCCTCCTGGCTCTGCACTCAGGAAATACTCCTGGCATTTCTCAGGGGACCCTATGGGATGCCGGGGATCGAACTGGGGTCGGCTGCCTGCAAGGCAAACACCCTCCCCGCTGTACTATCTCTCCGACCCCAAGAGTCAACGTTCTTTGAGAGAAGCACTCAAAGGGTGGAGGGTGCAAGCTGGTGGATAGACCCTCCCTCCACCCCGCCCTGGATCCCAGGCAGGGACATCTCCTTGCCCACAGTGGCGACCCTCTCCAGGCTATTGATTGCCATTGTCTAACTTACCCCACCCCCACTGAGCGCGACACTGAGATCACCATCCGGGAGTCCCTTTACCGAAGGACTAGAGTCCTGAGCTGCTGCGGCTTCTATAGGAAGATGGTCTGCTCTCAGTCCCTCTAGAGTTTGCCTCTGCCACATATGGCTGCCTTGGTGGAGGCCACACTTCATCCTGGGACATGCACTCTGCCACCGAGCTGCTGTGGGCTTAGACAGACTCAGCCACTGCGAACAATTGAAGAAGCTCGGGATACCTCCTAACTGCAGAGTGCCTCATAAGGGTGCATCAGCCTATTGCTTGCATTGTGCTCACTTTCTCCTTCTCCCCACTTTTCTTCTTTCCCTGGGCTTTATTTTTTGGGGGGCTCACACCCGGGGGTGCTCAAGGCTTCCTCCTGGCTCTGCACTCAGGAGTTACTCCTGGCGGTGCTTGGGGGACCATATGGGATGCCAGAGTTCAATCCCAGGTCGGCCTCGTATAAGGCAAATGCCCTTCCCGCTGGACTATTGCTCCGGTCCCTCCCTGGGCTTTTTTTTTTTAAAACACTTCCTTTCCAAAGCATTCCCAGTGCATGTCCTAACTCCATCTGAGCTGTTTTTTTTGGCAACCTGACTGAGGATGCTGACTTTGCTGGGACATCTTTTAATAAAACTGCTCAAGCTTTGTCTCCTTGGTGATCGCTGGAAGAACTAACCTCAAGATGATTCTGGATCCTGATAACAAGCCTGAGAAACAGAAGTTGGCTCAGTCTGAGTTCCACCACAGAAGGAAAAAAAAATAGCCCACAACATTCCAGTGGTTTTGTAAAGAACTGATTAAGAACAAGGGACTTGGGGCTGGAGTGATAGCACGGTGGGTGGAACATTTACCTTGCACTCGGTTAACCTGGGTTCAATCCCCAGCATCCCATATGGTCCCCCGAGCACCACCAGGAGTAATTCCTGAGTGCAGAGCCAGGAGGAACTCCTGTGCATCACCAGTGTGACCCAACAAAGCAAAATAAACAAACAAACAAAAGAGCAAGAGACTCAGGGCTGGGGCAGGAGAGATAGTACAGGAGTAAAGTATTTGCACGGCACATGCTTGATCTGGTTGATCTCTGGAACTGCATTTTGTGTTTGGAGCAATGTCAGGAGCACATCCATGAGCACGCAGCCAGGAGTAAGCCCTGAGCACCAACAGGTCAGTCCTGCCTCTCTTCCCAAAAATAATTGAGTCTCTTTCTGTGGCTATATCTCAAGAATCAACAATGTCCTCCATGGACTTGAGGATTGAATGCTGTCACCATTAATGTAGCACTGTAGCACTGTCATCCCATTGTTCATTGATTTGCTCGAGCAGGCACCAGTAACGTCTCTTATTGAGAAACTTATTGTTACTGATTTTTGGCATATCCAGTATGCCATGGAGAGCTTGCCAGGCTCTCCCATGTGGGCGGGATACTCGGTAGCTTGCTGGGCTCTCCGAGAGGGATGGAGGAATCGACCCCAGGTCGGCCGTGTGCGAGGCAAATGCCCTACCCGCTGTGCTATTGCGCCAGTCCAGTCACCATTAATAACAAAACAAATCCCTTCTTCCACACACTTCTAAAGGTTGCCACGTGAGCACAGCAGCTCAATTCTAAGTGCCTGCTATAGGCTAGGGAATTTATCTTGATGATCTTCCTGTAGGGACTCACTTCTCTGTGCCCCTTCCCCCTCAGCTTTGTAATACATCACATAACATGGTCTGGGTAGTCACTAACTACTTAATATTCCAGTTTGACTTCCTTGGGCGACAGCTGCTGTAGCCCTTAGGGTCGGGGTCTGACCCAGACCCTCTTTTGTTCCCTCTGATACAATGACAGGCAGTTGCTACCTGTACCCCGCATCTCTTCCCCAGGTCTTCCTCTGGCACCAGGGGGAAGGGTGATGGGAATTAACATCCAGGCAGAACCCCTCCAGGACTGGGGCCTGGACCTCATTAATGTGTTACCCAGCCTCCTTCCCCTCCCGTGAGACTATTTAGAGTGTGTGTGTGTGTGTGGGGGGGGGGATCCTCTGCTTTCTTGAAAGACTTCTTCAGAATCAAGGCTGATTGGCCTCAGCAGCCATCAACTCACAAACACACCCTTGGTTGGTTCTTCTCCCTTTCCCCTTCCCCATCTCTGCCCCGTGCGCATCCTGGCACCCTCTCCCTAAGGAGCTCTCTGTGCCCACGCATGCCACCTGACTGGGGGAAAACCCAAACCACGGAGACTGCACTGTTGTTTAGTCGCTATCCCAAACACACTTTACGAAGTTCCTACAAACTCAATCTGTTGTTTTTGATGGTGAAATGTTGCGAGCAGAAGCAAATACATCCTGAACTTCTGTCGAGTTCAAAACAACAAACCAACGGCCTCACTGCATGGAAGGCAAATCCTTCTCAGAGCCAGAAGCCCCGTATTTGGCCAGGGCACTTGGTCCTCGGGGAACCCCCTGCTGTTCACAAGTCCATTTTCTAGCTCAGGATAAAGGGACACGGCCCTGGAGTTTGCGCCTTGCCATGTTTGTATTGACAAGGAAGCATCTGGCTGTGACTGAGGGTTTCGAAAGGAGTCTGTGCGGAAAATAAACAGCGTTCCTTTCTCCGTGCACTTGGCGGGGCTGCTTTTTCATCCACGTCACAAATTTGGGCAGGCCCATCTGCCCGTTTGATTAATGAGCTGACTCCGCCAAAGCTACAGAGATAAATGTCCTCCAGGAACGCTGCAACGCGAAATGAAGAAATAGGATGGCTAATTTTCAGCCATTATTTCGGAGCCTGAACTCCTTCCCCACATCAATTTAGCTATTATTTCAAAAACTAATTAATCTTCACTCAGGCAGCTCCGAGAGACCCGTGTTTAGATAATTAACAACCCGTGGATTATGAAAAGTCTCACTTGCAAATTTGGCTACAGCATTTGGGTAGAAGAACACTTTCAGTATTATTCCCTTTAAACCCTCTTCCCTCCATCCTTCATTTCCTGACAATTAAGAGCAAATAATTAACCATGATGGATTTTGCTTGCCTGCTTGCTGTTCAAATAATGTTCTCCCTTCCTCTTTGTTCTTAAGCCACCTCCTTTGGAGTGTTTTTGATCAGCTTTACAGATAATTACATGGAACCAGGTAGCATCAGACTTCATTCCCAATTAACAAACAGCCAGAACATTTGGCTTCTGCCTTGGGGCGGGAGGGTTCCATCAGAGAAGCACCTTGTGGCCTTATCTCAGCTTCTATGATGACAATGGCAGTCTTCAGGTATGACTCGACTAGTAAAATATTTTCTCTGCCAAGAGTAAGCAAGCATTCAGGCCAAACCTTCAGGACAAATTTGTGATCGAAAGACCTAGACATCCTAAATAGGTTCCCGAGAGAAGTAAGGGTTTTCAGCAAATTCCAAATCCACGCCCCCCTGAACATTTTATTTTTCCCCACAATCTGGTATCTGCAATGGTCTGGCACTGTTAGAAATTCTGGCGACCCAGAGGCAAGACAATGAAATGCTCATCCTTCTCTCCGAAAAACCTGTGGTTTAGTGAGGTGGCTGCAAAGGAACAGGATGATCCCCCTGAAGAAAGAGATATTATGTGCTGGAGAAATGGCGTGGCGTGGAGGTGCTGACTAGTAAGACGATTTATTCTAGAAGAATGAGTGACGAGAGACTAGAATCTCCGTGGCGCCCGGAGCGTTGGGGCTGACAGCTGAAGAATGAGCGGGAGCTGTTGCCACCAGACAGTGCCTGGAGGAAGATCACAGGCGGAAGGATGTCCTGAAGAAGGGACAGCGAGCGGGAGCAATCCCGGAGACTTGGAAAACAGAATAAGGGAGGAAGAGTTCTTTTCCAGTCTGCCAAGGTTTTCCTCCAATTTAAAAATTGGACACAGAAAATGACAACCTGAAACAGTGTGTGTGTGTGTGTGTGTGTGTGTGTGTGTGTGTGTGTGTGTGTGTGTGTGTTGTAGGGTTTGAATGTAATTTCATGAGATTCAACCACCTAACTCCACCTTTGGGCTCTCAGAAGCAGACAGCTCCAGAATTTAGCCTGGCCAGGAGCTGAAACCCAGAGAAGTAGGTACAGCCACGGAGATGATTAAGGGTAGGTAGAACCATGAGATTGGGGGTGGTCCTGAAGGTCATAGGATGTGTATCTACTGATGTTTTCCATTTGACTAGCTGATATATATATATATATATATATATATTTGGTCTTGTTTTATAGGATACACCTGGTGTAACCCCAAAAGGGCTTACTTTTGGCTCTGCACTCAGGGGTAACTCCTAGTGGTGCTTAGGGCACTTCACGGGGTGGCCTGGAGTTGATCCGGGTCAGCCACGTGCAAGGCAAACACCCTAACCACTGTGCTATCATTCTGGCCCCTGACTAGTTAATATTTAGAGAAACGTTTTAGGAAAAAGTCAACTGGTTCATCAAAATTTTGATCTCAATGGGCCGCATTGCTTCAATGAGGTCATGTGGGGAAATGGAGAAAGAAACATGAGTGAGCTTAAAGGGAATAAAAAGTTGACCGGGAGGGATAGCTCAAAGGGCAGAGCCCATGCCTGGATGCCAGGAGGCAGGACACTGCATGGTCCTATGAATGCTGCCAGGAGCATCCCTGAGCACACAGCTGTAGGATAACATAGCCTCAGTAGTTTAGGTTTATTGGGTTACTCCCGTTACAGTGCTCCTATTCCTCTTTGTTTATTTGTAGCTTCTTTCTTGGTGTTCTGTTGACTTGTAAATAATGTTTTTCTCTTCTCCTTGAGTCCTTTGCATAGTTTATTCAGAGCAAGTCCTTTTTGTATGGACACAGGAAGACTTAACAAATGTTATGCTTTTGTAACCTGGGAGTCATTTGACTCTACATGATATTTTCCTCCAGGGCATCTGTTCTCTTGACCTAAGCCTCAGCTGCCCTTACTTCCTAGCACCCCCAAAGCACGGTCCCGACGTGGGACAAGAAGGACCCAGGGCAAGCGGTGAGTTGTGTGCTACCCTGGCATCGAGATGGGCCTGGCCAAAGTGCCTAATGCTTAACTATAAGTTAAGAGCTTGATCATGGACAAATGCTGTCATGATCCAAACAGTGATAACTAGATTTGGACCCTGCTAGGGTGAGGAATGATTAATCTGGCCTGAGTGCTGTGGTCTGAGCCTGTGGCAAGATGTTGCCAGGAGAGCTGCCTTGCAAGCCTCAATGTATCCCTTGCTATGTCCATACAAAAATAACTAGTATTAAGATGTTAATAAGTTCCTGGACTAAGGAAAAGAAAAAAACCTTAAGAGTGAGGAAGGGCTTTGGAGTGCCCTGCCCTCAGGAAGGGCTTTCTTATGTTGATTTTGCGACCTGGCTGGTTGTAGCCTGGAGGGTAAGGTGGGAGAGACAAGTAAGTAGGAGGAGAGAGAGAAGCCAGAGAGAGAAGCAGCAGTTGAGCAGTAGATCCAGAGAGAGGCCGGAGCTGGGAGTGCGGGAGATGAGAAAGCTTGAAGATTGAATAAACGGTAACTAATCAGCAACCAGCTTGGTCCTCGTTCTTCCTTCGCCTGTCCTTGACCACCGGCTGTCCCGATCCAGTCCACACACTGCGGTTCCAGAGCACCGAACTCGGGTGGTGAGACAGAGCCGCCCGGAGAGCCCACGAGTGCTCACCCCCCCTCGGCGTTCTTTAGTTTTTTACACACAGCTGGGGTCTTTTTGGGCAAGTGTCTATTCATCTCCTCTCTCCATTTTTGATGGTGGATGATTGGTTTTGCTGGTATCATGCTTTGTCTGTGCTTTAGGTCTTTTTTAAAAAAATTTTTAAATTTTATTGAATCACCGTGGGATAGTTACAAGCTTTCATATTTGGGTTACAATCTCACAATGATCAAACACCCATCCCTCCAGCAGTGCACATTCCCCACCCCCTTTCCCACCCTCCCCCTGCCTCCATGGCAGACAATATTCCCCATACTCTCTCTCTACTTTGGGACATTATAGCTTGCAACACAGACACTGAGAGGTCATCATGTTTGGTCCATTATCTACTTTCGGCACACGTCTCCCATCCCAACTTGTTCCTCCAGCCATCATTTTCTTAGTGATCCCTTCTCTATTCCATCTGCCTTCTCCCCTCTGCTCATGAAGCAGGCTTCCAGCTATGGGGCAATCCTCCTGGCCCTTGTATCTACTGTCCTTGGGTGTCAGCCTCATGTGATGTTATTTTTATTATTATTATTTTTTGGGTTTTGGGTCACACCCGGCGATGCACAGGGGTTACTCCTGGCTCTGCACTCAGGAATCACCCCTGGCAGTGCTCAGGGGACCATATGGGATGCTGGGAATCGAGCCCGGGTTGGCCGTGTGCAAGGCAAATGCCCTCCCCGCTGTGCTATCACTCCAGTCCCTCATGTGATGTTAATTTATACTCCACAAATGAGTGCAGTCCCTCTTGTGCTTTAGGTCTTGATTTCACATGTTGGTGTGCTCGCCCCACTGAGCGAGGTGGCCAAGGTGCTGATATTTTCCTGCCCGTGCTGAAGTGATGTAGAGGTGGAGCTGGGAAACTTGGGAGGGGGGCTTAGCAACAGGAGTGTCCACCCCGCCCCTCATGAAAGTTCCACCGCTACAAAGCGCTGTGCTGGCGACAAAACCTGTGCAAATGAGGTCTCTATTGATCGCCAATCCTGGCTTAGCTGGGCTATCGATATCCAGCTGGAGCGATAGCACAGCAGGTAGGGCATTTGCCTTGCACGCGGTCGGCCTGGGTTTGATTCCTCTGCTGCTCGTGGAGAGCCCGGCCAGCTACCGAGAGTATCTTGCCTGCATGGCAGAGCCCGGCAAGCTACCCGCGGTGTTTTCGATATGCCAAAAACTGTAACAAGTCTCACAATGGAGACGTTATTGGTGCCTGCTCGAGCAAACTGATGAGCAACGGGATGACAGTGCTACAGTGATATCAATATCACAGCCATCAGTGGCTCTGCGTACCCCGGCTTCTTTTCCTGGGGGTCTGATCCCGTCTCAGTTCTCTGAGTTGCTATTTATTCACCAGGAAGTGGGCCTGGAGTCTTTGCAGGTGCATCTAGCTCTGCCTGGCACCCCCTCAGCTTTGTGCCCGTCGCAGGGTATCCCGGGCATGTCGGGATGCAGAACGGAGAGGCTGCGGGAAGGGAGCTTGATGATGCTCCGGCTGCCTGAGCACTTACATCTCCTCCATCACACAGCCCTGCACAATGGGCAGCAACAACAAGGCGAGGTGAACGTGTCTGGGACCCGGACTATATTTGAGGCATGGTGAGAAACGCGTTGCTTCATCGAGGTCCAGGAGCGACCGTGACTTTCTATTCTGACTTACCTCGAACCGTCTTGATTCACACCCGCTATTACGGGCTTACTAGGAAGGGCACCCACTTTCCCCTCCAAAGAGCAACGCTCTTCACGGTCAGTTGTGGAGTTACCGCAGGTGTGGCCAGAGTGTTGGGGATAAATTCCAACACCGCTGTTCAGGCTATGATCTCCCGATCTCAATTTCTTCCCATAAGATGGGGCTGGGAGTAGAAATATCTCTCAGGAGCTAAATTATTTTCCCCGAGATCAAGAGCCGAATAGATCAATAGAGCAAAAAGCATGAGGAGACATTCACCGGATTGTGTATGTGTATCTAAACCCACACTTTCAGCTATTTATAAGCTGTGTAGATAGCGCTTAGCAGACTGCCCAGCATTCGGGGAGTTCTCTATAATGAGCTTGCTTTTTATATGACTGTATTTATTCATTCTGGGATCCCCAAGCAGTGCTTGGGAGTGGAGGGTTGTGGTGTCTCGGTGACACTCGGTCAGACTCTGTGGGCTGGAAAGTTCAGTGGGGGGGACCTAGCGGTGCTGGGAACGGCCAGCGCCCTACCAGGTGGTGCTCAGGGCAGGGGCGTGCCAAGGATCCTGAGTGCCAGGGACCCCATTCAAGGCCTCTTGGTAAGCTGGCCATCCAGTTCAGCTTTGGCGCTCTCTCCCCAGTCTTACCACGTGGCAACTTTTCATTCCTCTGTTTCCACATCTGTAAGGTGACAGCCACACGTACCACAGGCTCAGTAAATGATTGTGACTATTATCTTTATCTTTCTAAAGAGAAACTTTTTTTTTTAATCACCTCTGTAAGCTCCTGGTATGTTTTAGATATCAGTGTATCCCTGTCATCCCATTGCTCATCGATTTGCTCCAGCGGGCACCAGTAATGTCTCCATTGTGAGACTTGTCATTACTGTTTTTGGCATATCGAATATGCCACAGGGAGCTTGCCAGGCTCTGCCATGCGGTAGCTTGCCGGGCTCTCTGAGAGGGGTGGAGGAATCCAACCCAGGTTGGCCACGTGCAAGGCAAACACCCTACTCACTGTGCTATCGCTCCTCACAATGTTTTAGGTAAAACAAAACAAAACAAAACAAAACAAAACAAAACAAAAGAAAACAACAATAGCTACTGCCTCACCCACCCTCTATTTAATTTTTATTGCATTTTTATTCCTGTTTTTTTTTTTTTTGAAGGGGGTGTTGATCATGTCCCTGGCAGGAAGTGCCATGGGGGTTGTAGAAGAGGCCTTAGGGAAGTGCCCCAGATGTTCACCTGGAGAGGCTGGTGGGGGGGGAAGGATTTGCGGGGGAGAGATGGGGGAGGAGGGGTCCTGAAGTCTGAGGTCCTGAAGTAGGGCTCATTCTGTTTCCAGAGAGCCATTTTCCTGAGGCAGGCGCGTGCTTTTTGTGGGGGACAAATGGGTGGTTTGTGTTCAGTGAGTCTCGTGGCCCTGCGGTTGAAGGGGTGATCTGAGGTATTAATAGGTCCTGCCAACCCCTGGGAGGTTGCACAGTTGAAAAAGCACCGGAAGGTTCTCGGGCTGCATTGCTCTGTGCTGGAACAGACAGGAGAGGACAGGGCAAGGCAGTGGGCTGGGAGAGTGGCCGTCAAACGGAACAGGGTGACTGGGCGGCCAGAACCACCTCCTCTCATGCTGGTAGGTGAGTGGCTTATCCTAAGTCTCTCAAATCCAGGATGAGTCAACTCACCGCGCACTGGCTTGAATGAGGCGATGGGCACAGGTGAAGTAACGAAGCAGCAACAGTTTTTTTTTTTTTTTTGCTTTTTGGGTCACACCCGGCGATGCACAGGGGTTCCTCCTGGCTCTTCACTCAGGAATTACCCCTGGCGGTGCTCAGGGGACCATATGGGATTGCTGGGATTAGAACCGCGGTCGGCCGCGTGCAAGGCAAACGCCCTACCCGCTGTGCTATCGCTCCGGCCCCCAGAAGCAGCAACAGTTTGATTGGTGCCAACCCCCCTGCCTCCATGGCATGCGTTTGATCCACACAGAGCGGATACAAGAACATACCCCCTGACTGCCCAGGAAAGCCCCTGGTCTGGGGATGGACCTGCGGAGTTAGAATACATGGGGCTCTCCGTGAACCCCCCCCACCCCCCAGTGTCCCGGTGAATGGTCTGTAGAGCGGAGGATCATGGGTGACTTGGAAGATCGGGATCTTCCTCGGCCTTTCCTTCATGCTGGTTACCCGTGAAAGCTGTTTCAGCGTTAGACATCTCGGATATATTCACAGACAAAGGGGCTGGCGGAAAGGCGGAGGTGTCACGCCAGCTGTGCCTGCCTCCCCGTGCCCCCAAAATCAGTGCTTTCTTCCTAGGCAGAATTGACTTCCGATAGTTGACTTTACCTGAGAATAATGGGGGCGAGGTGGGGAGTGGAGCTTAAACCAGACCTAATCTCAAAACTGGTGAAATGACACATGCAAAGTTCTTGAGCTCAGGGCCCAGTTAAGCCTTGGGTTAGGGTCAGGTTAATCCACCTCTCTCTGACTGTGTTTCTCTAATGATAAAATGAGTTAAGAATCCCAGCTACCAACTGTTTACAATAGCCAGAATCTGGAAAAAACCCGAATGCCCCAGAACGGATGACTGGTTGAGGAAACGTTGGTACATCTATACAATGGAATACTATGCAGCTGTTAGAAAAAAGGAGGTCAAGACTTTTGTAGTTAAGTGGATGGGCATGAAAAGTTTCATGCTGAGTGAAATGAGTCAGAAAGAGAGAGACAGACATAGAAAGATTGCACTCATCTATGGTACATAGAATAACAGAGTGGGAGATTAACACCCAAGAACTGTAGAAATAAGTACCAGGAGGTTGACTCCATGGCTTCGAGGCTGGCCTCACATTCTGGGGAAAGGGCAACTCAGAGAAGCGATCACCAACTACAATGTAGTCGAAGGCCATGCGGGGGAAGGGAGTTGTGGGCTGAATGAGGGCTAGAGACTGAGCACAGTGGCCACTCAACACCTTTATTGCGGGCCGTAGAAGCTAAATAGAGAGAGAGAACAGAAGGGAATGCCCTGCCACAGTGGCAGGGTGGGGTGGGGGGAGATGGGATTGGGGAGGGTGGGAGGGACGCTGGGTTTACTGGTGGTGGAGAATGGGCACTGGTGAAGGGATGGGTTCCCGAACTTTGTATGAGGGAAGTATAAGCACAAAAGTGTATAAATCTGTAACTGTACCCTCACGGTGATTCTCTAATTAAAAATAAATAAATTAAAAAAAAAAAAGAATCCCAGCTACCAAATGTATACTGGTGGAGGGATGGGTGTTGGAATACTCTATGACTGAAATCTAATCATGAACAGAGTTGTAGGGTCTATCTCACAATGATTCAATTAAAAAGTAAATAAATCAATCACTGTATCACTGTTTTACTGTCGTCCCATTGCTCATTGATTTGCTTGAGCGAGCGCCAGTATCGTCTCCATTCATCCCTGTTGCGTTCAGGGTCAGGGGAATGAGGCCCATTATTGTTACTGTTTTTGGCATATTGAAAACATGCCAGGTAGCTTGCCAGGCTCTGCCATGTAAATCATGTATTTGCACCAATTTCATGTATTACACTAATTATTATAAAGCAAATTATAAATAAATCAATAAATAAAATAAAGCTATTCTCCCCAGAAAGGGGAGAATGCATTTTTTTCCAAAAAAAAAAAAAAGAATCCCAACTACCTCATAGAGTTGTTGTAAAAGTCAAATGAGACACAGTAAGGGGCATGCTTCGGTAAATGCCAGACTGTGGGGTCACTTACAATGAGGATGCTCTCTTATCTTTGTAAGTGCACCTAAAGGCTGGTTACCTTGACGACAGACTTAAAAAATTTGGGGTGGAGGCCACACCCAGTGGTGTTCAGAAATTACTTTTTTTTTTTTGCTTTTTGGGTCACACCTGACGATGCTCAGGGGTTCCTTCTGGCTCTGCCCTCAGGAATTACTTCTGGCAGTGCTCGGGGGACCTTATGGGATGCCGGAGATTGAATCCAGGTCGGCCCAGTGCAAGGGAAACGCCCTCCCCTCTGTACTCTCGCTCCGGTCCCCAGGAATTACTTCCAGTTCTACCTCGGGGATCATTCCTGGTGGTGCTTGAAGGACAATCTGGGGGCGCTGGGGATCAAATCCGGGTCGGCCACGTGCAATGTGAATGTCCTACCCCTCGCAGTATGATTCCCTGCCCCCTTGACCACAATTTCTGGTACACATTCATCTCACCTATTGAAAATTTATCCCCGTGGAACAGTGAGCCTTCAGTTCCCGTTTCCCCAACCACTGGCAGCCCCTTTCACTTCTGCGTTTCTGGGCTGGACTATTTTAATACCTCGGGCAAGTGAAACCGGGCTGTCTTTGTTCTTTTGTGTCTAGCTCACTTCACTCAGATACTGTCCTCCAGGTTCCTCCCAGACTCCTGCTGCTGGCAGGATTTCCATCCTTTAAAAGGCTGAATAATACTCCATTGTACGCATCCGCTACATCCCACTTTATTCATGGCAAAAATGTAAAACCTGATTGAAAAATGGGCAAAAGACCTGAATAGCCATTTCTCCAAAGCCTTGCCAATGACCATCTCGTCTGTGAAAAAGAGTCTCGAAATCACTAATCAAGAGGGAAATGCGGATCAAAGCCGCAGTGAGACATCCTTTTCCACCTGTCAGGGTGGCGATGGTCCAGAAGACACAGAGTAATTAGAGGCGGGCGGGTGTGGAGAAACGGGATCCTGTTGCGTTATTGGTAGGCTGTGAAGCGGTGCAGCCACCATGGAAATACAGTATGGGGGGGGGCAGCAAAAAATTAAGAGATACACCACCGGATCTAGCAGTTCCACTTCTGGGAACAAAAGGGATGTGGAATGGAAACTCATCAGACTAAATCTAGTTTCCTAATGCAATGCACAGTCTCTAACTTTATTTTGGACCTATTCCTTACTGCTCTCTATTGGCTGGCCTCTCCGGTGTCTCCTTGGTTCTAATCCCTCACAGACCAGTTTGCAGAAGATGTTGGAGGTGGTTTCACTCCTTCCTCTGCCTCCTCAACTTTCAGCTTCTATTTCCAGGACCTTGTTTGGTCAATGTACCTGTGTGGGAGAATCTGATTGGTTCAGCTCTGTTTGGTTCCGCACACCAGACCATTGGATTGGCTCCCTTTGTGTCAGGTGATCACAGCCAAGCCGCCAGCTGTCTATGCAAGGTAGAACTCACTTCATATCAAATCGCATCTCATCACATTGAAGTGAGAAGGGGCTGTGACAAGGGCTTGGTGGTCCAGATAAGACTAAAGGTACACATCAGCTCATTCTTTTTATTATATAAACTTTTAAACTAAACTCCTTCTGTCGTCCCGAGACAGTGCAGTAGAGGGGCGAGATCACGGACTTTGGAATCAGCCAGTTCTAAGTCCTGATTGAACGTGACCACAGAACCCACGCTGTTCTCTTGGATCTCTTCCACTTGCCTTTCCCAAAACCACCGTCTGCAAAACCAGACAAAGGAAATGTAATCAAAGCTACTCAAGCCAGTAGATTCACGCAGAAAACCCAAACCTGTTAAGAAGTAGATATAAAATCAATGCAGTGTCTTCAAAAGCAGCTAGCTCCTCCTCCTCCTCCTCCTCCTCCTCCTCCTCCTCCTCCTCCTCCTCCTCCTTCTTCTTCTTCTTCTTCTTCTTCTTCTTCTTCTTCTTCTTCTTCTTCTTCTTCTTCTTCTTCTTCTTCTTCTTCTTCTTCTTCTTCTTCTTCTTCTTCTCCTCCTCCTCCTCCTCCTCCTCCTCTTCTTCCTCCTCCTCCTCCTTGTCTTTTTCTTCTCCTCCTTCTCCTCCTCCTCTTCTTCTCTTCTCCTCCTCTTTGTCTTCTCCTCCTCTTCTCTTCTCCTCCTCCTCTTTGTCTTCTTCTTCTCATCTTCTTCTTCTCCTGCTCCTCCTCGTCTTCTCCTCCTTATCTCCTCCTCCTCCTCGTTGTCTTCTTCTCCTCCTCTTCTTCCTCCTCCTCCTCCCCTTCCTTCTCCTCCTCTTCCTCTTCTTCCTCCTCCTCCTCCTTGTCTTTTTCTTCTCCTCCTTCTCCTCCTCCTCTTCTTCTCTTCTCCTCCTCTTTGTCTTCTCCTCCTTCTCTTCTTCTTCTCCTCCTCTTTGTCTTCTTCTTCTCATCATCTTCTTCTCCTGCTCCTCCTCCTCCTCATCGTCTTCTTCTCCTCCTCTTCTTCCTCCTCCTCCTCCCATTCCTTCTCCTCCTCCTCCTCCTCCCCCTTTTATGTCTTCTTTCTCCTCCTATTCTAATTTGATGCTTGTTGAAAGGAGCAATAACTAAGTACTTGGGACGCATTCTTTGGAGGGTGAAGGCAAGGCAGTGAGAGGGAAGTCAGGGATGGCTGATTGTCTTCTCTAAAGATGGTAACAACAGACAGAGTCTGCAGTATCCTGCTTGTCCAGAACCTGGTCCTTCCCATATGGAGTCTGCGCCCCCTCCTATTGTGCTGTATGGACTTTTGCAACTACCCTGAGCAATAGAACACCAGGGAAATGGTGCATCATGACATCCCAGCTTAGTTATCAAAATGCACGGAAAAGCACTCTTTTTGTTTCCCCGGGTGGTGGATGAAAATGGCAAGGGAACTTCCCAGGATGCAAAGAAAGCGCATACCCCATGCGAACACTGGCCACTCACTATTAGAGCATTTGGTGTGCACCAGAGTCAGAGCTCAGGCTTCCGTCTCTCCTTCCAGTTCCATGCTGGGTGGGGCAGGTACTGTCTGCAGTTGGGGCCTGACAGCTGACAGCTTCCCACACTCCACCAAGGTTCCCAAGTCGTGTGTTCTGAACTCATGTTTTTTAAATCAATTAATTAATCAATTAATTTTTTTGTCTTTTTGGGTCACACCCAGTGATGCTCAGGGGTTATGCCTGACTCTGCACTCAGGAATTATTCCTGGCGGTGCTCAGGGAACCATATGGGATGCCAGGAATCAAACGTGGGTCAGCTGCGTGCAAGGCAAACACCCTACCTTTATACTATCACTCTGGTCCCCTGAACTTATGTTGAACCCCAGATCTGCATTCTTGTTTTTTTGATTTTGCTTTTTGGGTCACACCCAGCGATGCTCAGGGTTACTCCTGGCTTTGCACTCAGAAATTACTCCTGGCGGTGCTTGGGGGACCATATGGGATGCCGGGGATCGAACGCGGGTCGGCCACGTGCAAAGCAAACGCCCTACCCGCTGTGCTATGGCTCCGGCCCCAGATCTGCATTCTTGATTACTGCCTGTTGTCAGACCAAACTTGGCCTGGTCCAGAGTCCCATTCTTCATTGATGAATCGATAGTCAATTTTGGAGTCCCCAGTGGGACTCATTATGAATTTAATACTTGCCCCACGCCCTAACATATACTCAGTGTTTACCATGCCTTCTCCTAATCACCCTCCTTCCTTTTCTTTTTTGAATGTTCATATGCTTATTTGGAATTTGGGGGCCCTGCCCAGTGGTGCTCAGGGCTTACTGCTGGCTCAGCACTCAGGGATCACCTCTGGCGCTGCTCAGGGGACCGAACCAGGATGGGCGACGTGCAAGGCCTTAACCTCTGTGCTGTCCGTCCAGTCCTGATCTCCAATTTCTCATCAAATCCTTTCAGTGTTCCTCATTTTCTCCAGATGAAGGGCCCGAGCCTTTGAAAGGGCAAACCACTACTTCCTCAAGGTCACCCAAGTAGGTTGACAGCAGGACTGAGTGACCGATTCCTTACTTGTGAGCCCTTCTACTTCCTGAGCACAGATGGGACGAGAAAGGATGAAGAGAGGGAAGTGCCAGGAGAGAGATGAAAAGGAGAAATCTAAGGCAAAGGAGAGAGGAAAGGAAGAGGGAGAGATGCGAAGGAGGGTCTTGCTGATTGCAGAACTGGTTGTGGCCAGTGCAATCCTGTTTCTCAGCGGGGGGGGGGTGTATGAGAGGGGGTGCACACATTTTTTAGCCAGGTGACACAGACCCTGAGTGTAGGGTGTGGGGGTGGTGGGCATCGGGAGGTCAGCTCTGGAGCCTGCCTCCCACGGAGCTGCTCTCATAATGCCCCAGATATATGGGGAGTGTGCTGGAATGAAATACTGTCTCGTTCATTCGTCTTCTTTACTGAGGAAATGTGCCCGTAATTTATCAGTTGGAAAGGTTTAAGTGGGTTTTGTAGCTCCTCTTATGTGTCCCGAAGAGGCAGGTTCCATTTGGCCCACGGGGACATTTGCATCATTTCCTGAACCCCGCCCCTCTCACCCCGCCTGGGGGGGGGGGTTGAGATAAGGAAGAGGTGATCTAAGGAAAATAAAAAATGAGGTGGAATTCTCCTCGCCACCAAAAGTCCCCTTGCAGGGAAAAAGCAAACTGGGGCCCAGCCGTCCATTTGTTCCTCTCCATGCCATTGGTCTGGCCACAGACACCCTCTCACATCCACACAGTGACATGGGTACGGCACTGTACAGGCAGTCCACAGGTACCATTGTCCAGGTTCTCTCCTAAGGTTGGTCTGGAGCGATAGCACAGCAGGTAGGGCATTTGCCTTCCATGCAGCTGACCTGGGTTTGATTCCTCCGTTCCTCTTGGAGATCCAGGCAAGCTACTGAGAGTATCTCGCCAGCATGGCAGAGCCTGGCAAGCTCCCTGTGGCGTATTCCGTATGCCAAAAACAGTAACAACAAGTCTCACAATGGAGACGGTACTGGTGCCCACTCGAGCAAATCAATGAACAGTGGGACGACGGTGCTCCAGTGCTCCAGTGCTCTCCTAACGTTGCTGGTGGTCTTGACCCTCTGGCTAGTCTGCCTGGGTTCAAGGCAGGGTTAGAAGAGGCAGAGGGGGGGCTGGAGTGATAGCATAGCGGGTAGGGCGTTTGCCTTGCACGCGGCCGACCCAGGTTCAAATCCCAGCATCCCATATGGTCCCCTGAGCACCGCCAGGAGTAATTCCTGAGTGCAGAGCCAGGAGTAACCCCTGTGCATCGCCAGGTGTGACCCAAAAACCAAAAAAAAAAAAAAAAAAAAAAAGAGGCAGAGGACCCCCCCCAACCCTTTACAATAGAGGAACTGAGAGGATGAGGGAAAGAGAAATGGGGGGGGGGGTGGAGGAAGAGGATCTGAGCCTGGAAGGGGTGGGGGGGGCAAACGTGGGGAGATCAAAGCATAGACAAGCAGGAAGATGAGGCTTGAGCCATGTGCATCCCGAGAGGAGGCAGCTAACTCCACAACCCCCATGCGATGCTCTTTAAATATTTGCCTGGCGTTCATCTCGAGGCGAGGCCAGCTCCGCACAGGGCAGAGGCTGCTGCTCTATTGACCCAAGCAATTAATTCTGGCTGCAGCTGCTCTCCACATTCAGCAGAACGGGAGCCCCGCGGGGTGGCGGGGGGGTGTGTGGGGAGAGATGAACCCCACACAGGAGGCCAGAGGGGGAGCACTGGGTGTTGCCTCCGGGGGATGCTCACTGCCCTTTCTGCCCCCTTGATGTGATTTGACTTCTTGGCTTCCCCATTCCAGGTAGACCTTAGGGTCCCATAGAGTCCCCCCAGCAGCTGCCCGGCGTCCCTATTATAAATCAGCCCCAGAGGGAAGGGGACGGCTGAGGAACATTCCTGATGATCTGGAGGTGGGGAGGAAGCTGGGGGGGGGTGGTTAAATGAAGCACAAATGTATGAATCTGTGTGTCCGGAGCTGCTTTTGAGAAGGTTGGTCGATGGCGGAGAGGAGGGAGTGAGGACATTCGGCTCTAGTTTTTGCTTTAATGATGGGGGAAAACTGGAAACTGCAGCTATGCAGAGGGAAAGGGTCAATCCCTCACTCCTTCAATCACCGTTGAGTGGAGCCATTGAAGGGAGCACTGCTGGTCCGGGCACCCCACTCCCCCGCCAAACCAGAACCAAAGTCAGAGCCTGGTGTGGAGGATGGCTCAGTGGCGACAGGTACCCGCCTGGCAAGTACGGGGCCCTGCGTTTGATGCCCAGTGCCACCCAGAGCCACCAGGGGCAGTGTGGTCTGCTCTCGAGGGCCCTGGCGCTGCCTCAGGGCCCGCGATCCCCCACGCTCTGCCGCCCGATGTGTGAGCACCGCAGGATGAGCCATGCAAGCAACCACCTCGGTGGGCATGCATGCGGGCATGCTGCTGAGCACTGAACTAAAAGGTGCTTGAGAACCACATCTGAGGGGGCCGAGTCCCTCCCCACACTCCCGCCCAGCCTGTGTGCACGCACCATTGCTCAAGGAGTTGATCCTGGTGAGTTGGAGCACCAGGGTTTGGAGCAGCGTGAGGGGTGGATGTGTTCCTTCAGCGGGGAAGGATGTCAAACCCTGGGAGATTTATGGATATTAAGAATTAGAGGCCCGGGCTGGAGCGATAGCACAGCGGGTAGGGCATTTGCCTTGCATGCAGCTGATCCGGGTTCGATTCCCAGCATCCCATATGCCCCCCCCCCCTCCGAGCACCGCCAGGAGTAATTCCTGAGTGCGGGAGCCAGGAATAACCCCTGAGCATCGCTGGGTGTGACCCGAAAAGGAAAAAAAAATTAGAGGCCTGATGGGAAAGGATACAGGGCTGGTATCTTACCATCCACACAGGGTCTCTCTGTAAAGGGCACCTGTGTCCCTCGTTCTTTCTATGGGATGAAATTCACCCATTGAAATGAATGAAGAGTTTGTTCCTCTCCCCCTGTCGCAGCTGCAGGATCCAGGATAAATGGAGGCCCCTGCTTTATTATGCCAACACGCCAGAACATGTGTTCATCTTCAGCGTCGTGTGATTTCTCCTGCACTTTCATTTAGCAGCCTTGTCTCGTATTAAATCAAATTAGTTTCTCTGCTGCTAAGAGAACGAGGGCATCCTGAATGGGAAAATGAGTCGTTGGATTCAGTTAGGCAGGGGCCCTGGATTTTCCTGTCCGTCATGGCCCCCTCCTCAGAGGTTCTGTCTTTGGGGTCTCAGACTTGCTATTCCCTACCTGCCACCAGTTGTTAGAAAGCTAACGTGTTAGGTATAGAAGGACAAAAATAAAAAAATCTGTGTAGCACCACACCTTGCAGTGCTCAAGGGATAGAACTCAGGTCAGCTGTGTGCAAGGCAAGCACCTTAGCTCTCATTCTATCTCTTTTGACTCCATGGAAGTCTCTTAGAACGCCTATGCTCCCATCATTTTACAGGTTTCTTTGGGGGCAGTGGCGTGTAACTTGAGTCCTAATGAGGAGGCTTCAGTCCTAACTGAAGTGAGCTTGCCCAGTTATATACAGCCAATCCGGGTAGAGGGCCCAATGATGTACAGCCAATCAGAGTAGAGGGCCCAATGATGACAAGCCAATCAAAGAAGAGGACCCAATGATGTACAGCTACTCAGAGCAGAGGGCCCAGTGATGTACAACCAATCAGGGCAGAGGGCCCAGTGAGGTACAGCCAATCAGGGCAGAGGAGGAACCAGGCTATGCATCTTCTGCAGTCTCTGGCCTTCCTGTGTCAAGAAGAACGCCAACTCTGTGCTTTTGAAAGCAACCAAGGCACGAAAACAACCATGGATCAACTGTCCACTTAAAAAACTACCATATCCAGCTCCCATACAGACGCTTCTCACTCGACACGACTGTCTCCCTGCCTAGCCCTCAGTGTCTCCTGCATCCTCTTTTCCGGGCATCAGTTGTGGGACACCCAACAGTCTAAGGTATTCTAAGGTATGGAATGCAGGAGGACCACAGAGGGAGTCTGCATGTCATCCATGAGATTCAAGGTTTCACAAGGTCGATGCTGGCAAACGCCCATCTTCTGCATAGCCCTTGACCGCGAAGCACCTGGCCGAGTCGGACGATTAAACCAGACAAGCCCACAAGGATAATCCCAAGTGGAGAGCTGCCAAAGGGGCGGGCTGAGAGTCACAGAAGATGAAGGGACAGGAGGGGAAAAAGGATGAGGCTTGTCTTTGTGAAATCACTGTAAAAGCCAAATATAAGGAAAAGCCTCCCCACCCCCCAATATGTTGAGCTAGAATTGGGTGAGGACAGAGCTCTTTAAAAAATAAATCAATCATGCATGCTTGGTTTCAAGAATTAAAGCGTCGATTATTGAACAACTTAAATTTGTTTTAATACGAGACACATTTTTATAGTTTTGTTTGATTTAAAGTTCAATCAAACCTTTTCTCTCACTACTTAGAACAAATCAGATATTGTTCAACTGCAAGTAGCACGCGCCTGTTATATAATTTAAATTTTTTAATAGCATGAAGTTAAGGGAAGGTGGTTTATGCCACTAGGGTCTTGGTTCATTGATTCCAGAATGAAGCCTTGAATATTCTCTTCTATTTCTCTCAAAGTTCAGAATCGCTGCTGCTGTTCCTGCCTTCATAGCTCCACTCAGTTTAAAAAGTGAGTGGACATCTGTGGAATATAAAGTAACAGAATGGGAGACTAAGATGCAAGAGTAGTAGAGATAAGGACCAGGAGGTCTGCTCCACGACTTGGAAGCCGGCCTCACATGCTGGAGGAAAAGGCAGCTCAGATAGAGAAGGGAACACCAAGTAAAGGATGTTGGGAGGACCCATTTGGGCTGAAAGATGTGTGCCGAAAGTAGACCATAGACCGAACACGATGGCCGCTCAATACCTTTATTGCAAACCACAACACCCAAAAGGAGAGAGGGAGCAAAAGGGAATGCCCCGGCACAGAGGTGGGGTGGGATGGTGGAGACGGGGTAGGGGTGGTGGGAGGGACGCTGGGACCACTGGTGGTGGAAAATAAGGACTGGTGGAGGGATGGGTACTCGATTATTGTATGAGTGAAACACAAGCACGAGAAAGTTTGTAAGCCTGTAACTGTACCTCACAGTGATTCACTAATAAAATTAAAATAAAAAATAAATAAAATAAAAAGTGAGTGGAGAAAAAGGCTGTATTCACTTCGTGTGACCTTTCATAGAATCAGAAAATCCAAGTCTTTCCAAAGTGCCTCTTTGGATTATATTTGCCAGATCTTAACTCCCCTATCTTCAGTCTCACCAGCTTAGAACTGGTGAAGACCGGTACCTGAAGATCCTTCATTCTTCTTGCAGGACTGGCATTCTTCCCTCTCGACTTGCAGCTCTGACTCCTCCCCTACAATTTCCCTTCTCCTCTCTTGGTGCTTTGCTACTTGCTTCCCCTGAAGGACAGCTCACCCCTCTGTTTTCCATCCGTTTCAAGAGTGAGCGCCTGGATATTCAATATTAAATCCTAGTAAATATTAATGCCCCGTCACCATCACATTAGCGCAGCCTTGTGGATCTTGAGCTTGGGGCTGATGAGTTCACTGGTATTTACCCACCTACACTGCTGTGTGTTTTCCCATCCACATCCTCACCTTAACCGCCACTGTCACAGGTGCCACCACCAGCCGCTTTTTTTTTTCAAATTTATTTATTGAATCACCATAAGAACAGTTACAAAGCTTTCGGCTTTAAGTCTCGGTCATACCCTCTCAGTGTCTGTGTTGCAAGCCATAATGCCCAAGAGAGAGAGAGAGTATGGGGAATATTGTCTGCCATGGAGGCAGGGGGTGGGGGTGGGAAAGGGGGATATACCCGGGATATTGGTGGTGGGGAATGTGCACTGGTAGGGGGATGGGTGTTTGATCATTGTGAGATTGTAACCCAAACATGAAAGCTTGTAACTATCTCACGGTGATTCAATAAAATTTAAAATTTTTTTTTAAAAAAGTCTCAGTCATACAATGATGAAACACCCATTCCTTCACCAGTGCACATTTTCCACCACCCAAAACCCCAGTATAGCCCTCATCCCACTCCCACCCCCTACCTGTGTGGCAGATGATTTCTGCATTACTCTCTCTCTACTTTAATTACGTTCAATATTTTGACACCAGACCCACCATTGCTATTTGAGATTTTCCCCCAACACTTAGATCTGCCAAAAAGGCAACATTAGACACTTTGTTTTCTACTGCTGATTATGAGTATCATATGATGTCGTGCGGCCGCTACTGTGGCTGTATGATTTTGGAATTCTGGAATTTTAATAATTAAATCTGGAGGGATTTCTGCCCAAAGCCGCTGGGTTCCAAGATTTGTTTCTGAGTCTCTGGGATCATGGCCACTAAGCAACTCGATAAGGAGCCGGAGAGGCCGTTCATGGGTGGTGATTCGGGGTCTCGTTGGGGCAGGGGAGGAAAAGGCCGGCCCCACCCCTATCCCATGAGGCCCCGAGTGCCTCGTCACTTCGGGCCCAAACGTGTCTGTTTGTTGGCCCCTGGAAGATGGCGGCCCCGTAGCTACCAGGGGGAAAAGGTGGCACCAGCCATTTTTTTAAGTTCTCCCCAGACTGAGAAACCAGCCCTTTGGGACTTTGGGAGCCCAGGCACTTTTCATTCTGCTTATTTTTTTCACCACCTACTTTCCAGGGCTCATAAAATACACCCAGCAGAACCATTAACATTTAAAGATCTGTTGCTGAATGGGACATCCTGAGACAGTAACCCCCCCCCCCCCACACACACACACGTCTTCCACTAATACACACATCCACAACAGGCACATTCTAATCTTAATGCTAAAATGCTGCCGCTCTCAAGTCTTTCGTTATTGTTTGGTGTCTCCTAATCATCCACATGTTCAATATAATAAATGAAAATAATTGTGTCATGTCTGGGAAATTTAAAAGCTATTTTTTTTCAAGGTTGAAAGAAGTTGCTTCATCTTCTGCTATTTTCATTTCCAGAGGTGGAGATGGTACTCAAGTGAGTTACGAGGATGAAAAGCAAGCAGGTGTTACTGTCCCAGAGAAAAGAACACTCCGAAGGTATGTTTGGGGCTTGATAAAGAAGCTTTCTCGCTATCATCCTTGTGTATGCCCTTTGATGACTTAGGGGGAGAAGTTGGATGCATTTGCATAGGAAGCTCAGAGATTCTTGGGAAGAAAGAGATTGAGGTTCCAACCCCTCTCTTTTGAAGTTGAATACTGTTAGAATAGTTTTGATGGGCTGGGAAACCTTGACTAAAGCCAGCTAATTAGACTCTGGAAACTTGGAAGAGAAACTCATTATGAGGGAGGGAAGAAGGGAGGGAGGGAGAGAAGAAGCTGGAATGGAGATTTCTTCCTCCTCAGGGTCCGAGGCTTCTCAGGAAAAAGCCATAGAAGCTGGATGAGGTTGCATGTTTGTTGCCTACGGTTTTGACCTGGTAGGTGTGTTGCTATGTGTCTTTGTATGTGTGAGTCAAGAGCAATTTTGTGGGTCATATGTTAAAATGGTGTCTGTAGATACAAACTGTCCTCCAACGTATGTATGTTGCTTTGTGATTCTCTAGATGGACTTTGTAGGACAAAGGGTGTGTAGGTAGCTTTGGTAGCATCTGCCGCAATAACAAACAAGTCTAAATCTCTTTTCTTTTTGGTTTTCTTTTGTTTATTTTTGGAGGGGTATCATACCCAGTGGGGCCCAGGGGTTACTTCTGGCACTGAGCTCAGGGATCACTCCTAGTGATGCTTGGAGGACCTGATGGGATGCCAGGGAACGAACCTCAGTTGGTCATGTGCAAAGCTAGTACCCTACTGCTGCACTATTGTTCTATCCCATAAATCCCATAAAAGTCTTTTTTATTTGCTTTATTGGGGGGGTCACACTTGGAAGTGCTCAGGGCTCTATACTCAGGAATTATATATAGGGGTGCTCAGGGGACCTTATGGGCTGCCGGGGATTGAATCCAGGTCAGCTGTGTGAAAGGCTAATGCCCTCCCCATTGTGCTATTGCTCCAGCCCCAAATCTAAAACTCTTAAGATGACAAAAGCTTGTTTCTTACTTCTCCTTACAGCTGAGTTAGACTTACATCTTCTCACAGGGCTATCACCTTGGCCAACAACACAGCGACCAGGGGGGAGAATGAGACTGCCACAACAGTTCGGTGGTCTGGTCTGGAAGAGGAAGATTCATCACTTCCTCTCCGGATTCATCAGCCAGGTCCAGCCACAGGGAAATAATGAGGCAGATCATGACCTCACTCTCTTGATGCTGAATTCCCCCCTATGACTGGGAGGTGGAGAGCCAGAGGCAGTGTGGGTGACATGAGTAGTGATTTCAAGTGGTGGGAACCTATTTCGGGGCCCCTGATGCAAATCACCAGGTTACCCTCCCGCTCAGCGTGACAGCTCAGCCTGGCGCCTGTTAGCCTGCCCTGGGGTCTGTCGCCGTCTCCCTGCCGTGCCTCACTGATTGCAGGTACCATCAATTATTTCATCAACCAGAGAGCATTTTCAATTCTCTTTTTCCTCGGTGACAGTGATGAGATAAACATTGCTGTACACGCACTCATTTATCCCCTTTCTATCTTTAGGATTATTTCATTAAAAATAAGACTATTGAATTAAATTGTGTGAATTCTCGGACAGGCTTTTATGGGTGAAGGGGAACCTCCAAAAACAGTGCCCTGGAGATCTGAGGGCCAGTCCTGGTGACCCTTGGCAGACTGGACTGGATAGTTCAGAGTTCAGGCCCGGCAATGTGATCTGTTCGGGGCTAGAGGGGCTGGGGAGCACCACTGTGGGGGTTGGGGGGTGGTGTCCAGAACTATATCCAGTGGGACTCGAGGTGGGGGGTCAAACTGGCATTTCATGTATGCAAAGCAGATAGATGCCCCACCTTAGCTCCCTGGGCCCCTCCTGAGGCTTTTCATACATGCTGTCATATTGCTCCAAGATGTTTGACCTTCTTAGACACGCACCCCTAGGAGAGTGTTTGTCGCGTTGCTTGGGAGAGAGAAATAGTCCCAGTTGTGAGCATCTTTGCAATTTTTTGAGTTCAGTTCCAATTCAAAAAAAGCTCCTGGACCTTGGGTGGTCAGAGACTGGGCTCAGATATTTGGGTTTGCATCCTGCAAGGAATAAAAATAAGAGAGCTCACATTTCTCTTCACTGGCCAAGCCTCTTTGTTCAGCTGGTTGGTCCTACATCTCCTCACTTGCTTTGTTCTCTGCCTTGAAATCTTGTCTCCAGTCAGGCACACCGATGGATGGGGTGCTTGTTGGACACCGTCGCTGGCAGAGGGGAAGCCAGCCCCGTCCGACTGAGCACAGACCAAGGGGAGAGGGGCAGCTGGTGAACAAGCCATGGGTAGAGGAAAGGGGAGGGACAGGGGAAAGAGAGTGAGGGCCACACTTGGCTGTGACAATTGGTCTGACAATGGAACTATATCTTTGGGGAAAGTTAAAGTGTGATGCATGCACTGAGCGCAATCAGGATTTTGCTACTTTGAGAGAATAGAGCAAAAACAAATGTGTGGAGGAGGGGGGCGTCCGCTTCCCCTTAAAGATCCCTGAGACGCCTGGAGATGAGGATATCGCAGATTATAATCTCACGCTCATTGCTTCTCTCTAGTATTCATTCTGGTCCCACGATAATGGTCTTTACAGGGCTGGAGAGATAGTGCCGAAGTTAAGGCAAGTTAAGGTACTTGTCTTGCTTGCAGCTGACCCTCGTTTGATCCCTGGCCCCACATGGTCTCCGAACACCCCTGGGAGTGACCCCCTGGGCATAGAGAAAGGAGTAGATCTTGAATACCCCTGAGTGTACTTTCCCCCACCCCTGAAAAAAAAAATCACACACTCCATAGATAAATAAACTTGTGAAAACAAACGGCACAAGAATGCTACGGAGGGGAGGAGAGAAAGAAGGACTGCTTAAGTAGGTTGCTATGAAGCACATATTCAAAGCTTCAGGAGTGGGGTGTGTGTGTGTGTGTGTGTGTGTGTGTGTGTGTGTGTGTGTATACACAGAACTGCTCACACATACTCTGTGTCAATTTGAATGTTTTGGCTGCAGAGAATATACTAAGTCAAATGATTTCAATCATAAGGACATTTGTGATTAGTAGAGAGACCACATAATTGATCATTTAAGCCAGGGAGCTTTTGTTCAGGAAAAATGGTAAAACAGGCAGTGTACATTGGTACCAAGATAAGTGGAAGCCATCCCAGGAGAGCTAGATTATTTTAGACTGGATGTTTGTGTATCCCCCCCCACCACCAAATTTGTAGGTTTAAATCTAGTCCTCATTGATAATATCTGGAGATGGGGCACTTCTGGGAAGTGACTAAGATGTGGGGAAGCCCTGGTGAATGGGATTTGTGGTCTTCTAAGAAGCCAGAGGGGGGCTGGAGTGATAGCACAGCGGGTAGGGCGTTTGCCTTGCACGGGGCCGACCCGGGTTCAAATCCCAGCATCCCATATGGTCCCCTGAGCACCACCAGGGGTGATTCCTGAGTGCATGAGCCAGGAGTGACCCCTGTGCATTGCTGGGTGTGACCCAAAAACCAAAAAAAAAAAAACCCTCAAAAAAACAAAAAAAAAAGAAGCCAGAGGGTGATGTGCCAGTTAGCCTCTCTTTCCGCTCTGTCTGTCCAGGGGGTGTTTTAGAAGAGGACTCACACTAGGATCCCACCATTTTTCTTCCAACACTGTGAGAAGTGATATTTCCTTATTGTCAAGCCTCTTACCTGAGGGCAACCTGTGTAGTGTCGGAGCTAAGGCCGTACGATCATGAGAACTGCCCTACATACACATCAAGACTTCCCTAGGCTGTGCAGCTCCAGAGTTTACCCCGAGGACCCGGAGCCCTGAAGGAGGGTTGCATGCTCAGAAGCGGGCGAAGCTCAGGGAAGGAGCCCCGCTGGCGGCATCCTTTGGGTCTCTCATTCCCTGGGAAGCTGCCATCCGAGTGCAAATCCAGCCCTGCCTTTGGAGGAGGTCATGGTGCCAGTGTTCGGTCCTCAGTTTTTCTGCCGCAAAGGGGGTCGTCAGGGTTTCTGACCCCATAGGCCTGTCAGCAGAGCACAGCTGGGCAGGCACTGAGAAGGTGGCAGAGGGAAGCTCAAGATGTAGCAAAAGCCAAGGCTAAGGGAGGTGGCAGTCCCCGGGGACAGGGTCCCCAGGCTGTCGTGGCCTTGTGAGGCCATTACTTACATAGCTGAGGCCGAGGTTTCCTGTGGACAGAAGGGCTGGAGCTGTGAATGAGCCACACTCAGAGGCCTCGACTCCCCCACTCCTCCCGCCATCCCCCGCCCCCACGAGTCCCTCACGGGGCAGAGCCTCCTCCCTGCCAGGCATAGCAGAGTCCCAAGAAGGCGGCAGCGCTGAGTGCTGCCGTTCCCATAAATATCTCCAGTGGGAAGAGAGATTTATGGTGTTATAAATGCCAGCGGCAGGCCCCGTTTGTGTTAATGGCCTTATTAGTTACATTGCTGTAAAATCCAGATCTCCACACTGTTTAACAGCTACAGTTCTGCTCAGCAGCATTTATTCAATAAATCGAGAGCCCCCGACATAAATCTTGAGCCCCTGGAAGCTGATTAGGAAATCCCTCCTGGTAGGTGAGAGATGGCCGGGCGGAGTGAAGGCAGGGCACTTCCAGCCAGAATGGTCGGTTCTTGACCCGCCAGCTCCCAGGACATCTCTGCAGATTATCTCATCTGCATTAGAGACCCATCCTCTCTCTAATCCCAGTGGGCTTGACCTTGAATGTGGAGGGGCTCAGAGGATGGCTCTAGACCCAGAGGAGGCAAACTCAGAGCTCTCAAGGGCACCTACTGTTCCTCAGTGAAAATTGTACAAGGTTGTTCTGGTCATATGGCTACAGCTTCACAGATGCACAGGTTGTGGGGACAGAGGGTCCTCCTGGCATTGGTTGGGGAAAGACAGAGGGGTCACAGGCTGAGTTTCAGTCCCCACCTTCACCTGGGAACCCTTGGGTGCCAGAGATCCCAGGACAGCCCAACACAGCACCGGGGGCAAAACTTGTAAAATTGAGCCCCAACAAGAGATGCAAGAGTTTGATGATGGGAGACTCGAAGTGGAGAATTGCAAACAAGAGAAGCCCACCAGTTTGTCACGGAGCATATGGATGTGGAAAGAATAAAGGAGATGATCAACGGGAGGATTAATCCAACACCTAGGACCATGTTTCCTTCCAGTTAAAGACAGGAGACGGGAGGGAGAAGATATTTGCATTTTGGTTTAGACAGTGAGTTCATGGTGTTTGTGGTATCACAAAGCATCATAAAGCCCCATGGAAGAGAACATTTTCATATGTGTGTGAGGTTAATTCCCCAGTACCACTAATAAACAAATGATCACAGATTCATAATTTACTAAGGACTCATTGATTGTGGGCTGGGGAGAGTATACAGTGGGTAGAACTCCTGCCTTACACACAGCTAACCCCTGTTTGATCCCTGACATCACCTAAAGTTGATTCCTGAGCACAGGAGTAAACCTTGAGCCCCACTGGGTGTGGCCTAAAACCTATCAAACCAACCAACCAACCAACCAACCAACCAACCAACCAAAATGGATTCTGTGTATCTGGGGAGGAGGCCAGGGGAGCACAAGGATCCATGGAATAAACTAGACTGGAGATTTGATCTTGAATGATTCCCTCCTTCCCTTCCTCCTAGTCAGAGTCTGTGCCCCCCATCCATCATCCCATTTGGCCTCCTCATAGTGCTGGGCTGAGCCCCTCTTCAACCACTGACCAGCCACATGATGCAGAGCACATGACTTCATTGCCATACTTTCTTTACTTTCTATCTCTGAAACTTAAAGAGAAAAACCCAAACTTCACTGGCAGAGGGGTGGGTACTCGATCATTGTATGATTGAAATGCAAGCACAAAAGTTTGTAAGTCTGTAACTGTACCCCACGGTGATTCACTAATAAAAAATTAAAAAAAAAGAAAAACCCAAACTTAACTCAAAAGATAAAAACAAAACAAAATTACAATGAGTTTTGGCTGGGACCAGAGTGATAGGATAACGGGTAGGGCATTTGCTGTGCCCATGGCCAGCCCAGGTTAGATCCTCAGCACCCTATATGGTCCCCTAAGCATTTCCAGAAATAATTCCTAAGTGCAGAGTCAGGAGTAACCTGGGCATCATGGGGTGTGACCCCCTCCCCCCAAAAAAGGTGTAAAATCAGGGTCTGTTTGCTCAGTGCCCTTGTCTAGATTGATTATCTCACCAGCAAATAGTTCATTGTTATGTGTCATGTACCAAGCCCTGGATATAGAGTGCTAAACCCACACCTAGCTTAGCTTTGTTCCTCCTGGTGCTAAGATGAGCATAGTGGGAGGGATTCGACAAGCATCCACAAGGAAGTAGATGCGGCGGTACTAGAATTAGGAGGTCCTATGGGAGTCGGAGGAGGGAAAACTCATGTTTCCTTTGCTCTATGGCAAAGCATTGCAAACAATTGTGTTTTAACACACACATTTTAGTCTTCACGATTCTAAGAGTTAGGAACTCAGGCAAGGCCCAGAGTGTTGGTTGTTGCTGTCCTGTCTGGTATCGTCTGGGTACCTGGCCAGGACAGGAAGCTCCAAGATGCCCCCGTCTTGGCTTCAGACCGAGGGATGGATCCCTATCCAGGGACCCGTTTTTCCTTTTCTATTTTGGGGACACACGTGACAGTACTCAGGACTGTCCTCTGAGGACCTAGAAAGTCATTTCTGCTGCACTCATCGGTTGAAGAATCAACAGCAATCTGGCTTCTAGAATCAGGAAACAGGGTGACAGCAAGAGCAGTGTGGGGGGATGGGATGAAGGTTGGTGTTGTCCTTGCAAACAATACTGAGAGACCTCAATAACTCTTTTTTTTAATTGAATCATCGTGAGATAGTTAAAAAGCTTTTTTTTTTACAATTCATGTATTGTATGAGTTTCAGTCATAAAATGATCAAACACCCATCCCTCCACCAGTGTACATTTTTCACCAACAATGTTCCCAGTATCCCTCCCACCATCCCAACCCTCCCCCTACCTCTATGGCAGACAATTTCCCTGACACTCTCTCTACTTTTGGGCATTATGGTGAGCAATACAGATGCTGAGAGACTATCACATTTGGTCCTTTATCTACTTTCAGCACACATCTCCCATCCTGAACAATCCTTCCAACCCTCATTGACTCAGTGATCCCGTCTCTATCCCAGCTGCCTTCTCCCCCAGCTCATAAGGCAGGCTTCCAACCATGGAGCAATATTCCTGGCCCTGTCTCTACTGTCCTTGAGTGTCATTCTCATATTATGTTATTTTATATTCCACAAATGAGTGCAGTCCTTCTATGTCTGTCCCTCTCTTTCTGACTCATTTCACTTAGCATGATACTCTCCATGACCATCCACTTACAAGCAGATGTCATGATTTCATCTCTCCTAACAACTACATAGTATTCCATTCTGTAGATGTACCAAGTTTTCTTTAACCAGTCATCTGTTCTCGGGCACTCAGGTTGTTTCCAGATTCTGGCTATTGTGAACAGTGCTGCAATGAACATACAGGTGCAGATGTCATTTCTACTGTATATATTTGCACCCCTGGGATATATTCCTAGAAGTGATATTGTGGGGTCATAGGGAAGCTCAATTTCTAGTTTTTTAAGGAATGCCCATATTGTTTTCCAAAAAGGCTGGACCAGTCGGCATTCCCACCAACAATGAAGGAGAGTCCCTTTCTCCCCACATCCGTGACCTCACCCACTCTTAAGGGGTCCACTCTTAGCATGTCGCTTTAGTGGTTCCCTTCATGTCCTTATTGCGACTCTTTGTTCCCGCTGAAGCATCTCCCCAGAGGGGGTGCAACTCTTTGTTCCCGCTGAAGCATCTCCCCAGAGGGGGTGTCCAGCATTCTCTAGGGCTGTGCAGGTACCAACTAAAGTCGTTTCAAGCCTCAGTTCCTGTGTCCACAAAGTGGACCCCATCCTAATGCTGTTTGCTATTTGAGGGCTAGTGACAGGGCACTTCTTTCAATTCCACTTTGGTTTTATTTTCAGAGAACTCATAGTCAGGGTCCCCGTCTCTCTGCTGGCTTCAGCTCTAACTCATAGCCCTCAGCCCACAGGGTCAGTGCCTCAGTGCTCCCCCTCACTGCACACACGGCCCTCATGGACCCCCTCTGGTTTCTTTCACTTAGCCTCGTGGTTTCCATGTTTATCTTATACCACATGTCAATAGTTCTCTCCTTCATATTGTCCAGCTCTATTATATTGTACGAGTAGGCCCCGGTCAACTCATGTGTCCGTAGCTGATGGATAGCTCGGTCATTCCCATCTGGGCGGTGGGCATTGTGAACTCCGTGACAGTGGATGTTCATGTGCTCCTTTCTGGGTGGACATACATTCCTCATCAACGTTTAGCGTTCCCAACTCTATCTCCATGTCTGTTGCAGAGAAGCCAAACTCGTGGCACTTGGCAGGCTCCGATCTGCTGGTGTGATGCTCAGTGTCTAGCAGGCCTTAGAGCAGCTTTACTGGTCCTAGCAATGAGTTTGAAGTTGCAGGATTAAGAGTTTAGCTCAGAATGATCAGAGCAGTTCAGCCACCAGTTAAATTGCACAGCAAGTGAATGTGGGTCCAGGATTTGAGTCTAGGATGCGACTCCACCCCAGCGTCCTTTGCTGCCTCCCTCCTTGCCTTCATCCCGGATGGACTCTATAGAGCCTTTGTCCACAGAGCCCACAAACCAGCTCTCTGGCGAACAACCTTGTTTGGGCTTGGACCGTCCAAGTGTGCCAAGGATCACCCACCGGAACTTTCCCAAGCAAATGCAGATCTTGGGTTTCCTTTATAAAAAGGAAAAGGGAAAATGGGAAAGGGGAAAGCATGCTCTGTTATTACGTGGCTCATATATCTACATCACAAGGGTGGCGGTGAAGTTGAGAGGTGGCTTTTATGGGAGGCTCTTCGTCCCTCCCTCTCCCACACTGGCACTCACACCCAGCCACCTGGCACGCTGTTGGGCCCTGCCCTGCCTCTCAGTACAGTGCAGGAGGAAGCATTTGCGGTCCCACAATTGCACTCTTAAAACACGTCGACCCCAGTGCGTACCACTGGTGACTCGCACTTGGCTGTGGCTTCGTCAACAAAAAATGCAGCATCAGCATGAACGTGTCAGGGGTCTGTGTCATTCTGAGAGGCTCTGTCTGTCTAGGAACCCGCCTTCCTGCTAGAAAAACCAGCACTTAAGTTTCTTTCTGCTGATTTTCTTTCTGTTAAGAAAGGGAACGAGAAGAGGGGGCACAAGAGGAGCAGAGAGATGGTGTCGTAGTTCTCTGAGGCTGCCTTACAGAACTCTAGACGCTGGTGGCCTAGATCATAGACATTTATTTTCTATTTAAATTTGATGGGGTGCAGGGGTGTTCCCAGGTGGTGCTCAGGCATCCCAGAATTCCGATGGGAATTCTCAGCCAAGTGAGCTGTCAGTTCTGTGCAAGGGCTCACGGATGTGTGACTGCTCGGGCCTTGTGGTGCTGGAGGCCCCCAGGGCTGCACGTGGGGGTGCTCAGGAGCCCTCCAGGCTTGCACCCAGCCGGGGTCAGTGGGGACCATGTGGGGCCGGGAATTTAAAACCCAGGTCAGGAGCATCCTCATAATATGCCCTAACCATTGTGCTATCTATCTCCCAGCTTCACGGAAGTTTCTTTTGTCGTAATTCAGAGGCTGGAAGTTTAGGACCAAGATTCTGGCGGGTTTGGTTGAAGGTTATTTGCGCTCCTGGATGGCTTGTCTTCTAAGAGGAGTCCAGTCCGCCCGGCTGGATCAGGACCAAATCTTTGTAATCTCTTTTACCCCCAATTGGCTCCTCCAGTCCATGTCTCCAAATACAGTCTCAGTGGGAGGTGGGGTTTCACCAGGAGGGTTTTGGGGCAGGAGCACTCAGCCCCTAACAGAAGGACTGCTGTATGGCTTACTTAGCAAAGCAACATCTAGTTTCAGATAGTTCTTGCAGATGGATTCTGTCTGGCCCGTAGATTTTTCACTCTGATTTTTTTTTTCTTTCCGGCAACTTGAACAGGCTTTGCTGGGTTCCTGTTTCTTGCTACCAAGACTGACAGACAAGAGCCCAGAATGGTGGCTGCTACTAGTTTGTGCATGGTAGTTATGAGCATGGATCTAGAAATCAGCCAGGTTCGGTCTCTCTGCTGTTTCGTATCTACAGACCACTGGCAAGTGATTAAGGTTCTGGAACCTTCCTCAGTTTTCTCATCTGTAAAGTGGGGCTAAAATAGTAGCAAAATGGGTCGGGTTATTGGGAAGATAATGTCATGATGTTAATAGGTCTCAGCAAATAGCCCGGCTCGTGTAAATGATGAATTGATGATTGATTTCATACTCATTATTGTGGTTAATATAATTACTCAGGAAGACTCCTGGGCGAGAGATTTTCTAAGATCTTTTTCCTGTTCTGATGTTCTCTTCTCTAGGTTTTAATATAGTGTCAGGGTTTTTGAACTGCCCTCCTGCTCCTGAAATCATATCTAAGATTGTGTGCAAAGGTGATTCCTCCTGCCCAGTGGGGTTCAGGGCCTGTGATTCCTTCCCTGTGATGGCTACGGATCCTGCCTCTGGAATAGAAAGGTTCCACCTAGGACACGGTGATCTTGAGAAATAGAAATTGATCCTCCCAAGGGTGCTCGGGTTGGTACTAAGGCAGATTTTAGTTCAAAGCCTCAAGGGAAGTTTCAGAAAAACTCAGCAGTCTGAGACCCACCACCAACTTTATCAAAGCAGTTTAGCAGGATGTGGGGCTCTCCCAAGGGCCTCCAGCCCTCAGGGAAATACACATTCACGGGAGCCTTGAGGACTCTGGTGTCCTTGGACACATCAACTTGGTACGCCAAAGAGCTTTGAGTTGTAAGTGGTCAGGGTGACCAGAACATTCTAGAATGAGGTCACTGGCTTGACGTTTGTCAAAGTTCATGGAGCACTTTCAGGACACTTGTTGCAACTTTTGGCCTTGGAAATGATAGACTAAAGACCCACAGTTATCTTCAAAATCTATAATTTAGGTTTGGAGTCCAACAAAGCTGTCAGTAGCTACATCTTATTTAAAGCCCTATTTTGGTGGGGGGATGGAGGCATGTTATACCTGGTGGTGCTCAGGGCTCCTTCCTATCTCTGCACTTAGGGATCATTCCTGGCAGTGCTCAGGGAACCGTATATGGCCTGGGAATTAAACTGAGTTTGGCCAAACCTTGCCACCTATGCAAGCAATTTCTTCAGCTGTTAAGGCCCTGTTTTTCGAACAGGGGCACCTGTAACCCTGAAAACCAGGGCAAATAAAACAGGACAGTCAGGAAGCCAGGAGAGAGAGGCAGGGGGAGGGAGGGAGGGAGACAGAAGAGAAGAGAAGGAGAGAGGAGAGGAGGGGAGAGGAGAGGAGAGGAAAGGAGAGGAGAGGAGAGGAGAGGAGAGGAGAGGAGAGGAGAGGAGAGGAGAGGAGAGGAGAGGAGAGGAGAGGAGAGGAGAGGAGAGGAGAGGAGAGGAGAGGAGAGGAGAGGAGAGGAGAGGAGAGGAGAGGAGAGGAGAGGAGAGGAGAGGGAGAGGAGAGGAGAGGAGAGGGGAGGGGAGGGGAGGGGAGGGGAGGGGAGGGGAGGGGAGAGAGATCAAAGTGTGGCTAGAGGATTTTTTCAGTTGAGGTCCTGAGTTTAGCACTGTGAAATAGATCCTGCATTTATGCTTCACTGTTTATACTTCTGTGAAAAAAAAAATGAGGGACTCCGGAATGTAGGTCAGGGTCAGTGGCAAGAGGCATGCCTTGCATGCACAAGGTCCTGGGTTCAATCCCTGGCACCACACCACAGACTCTGAGATGCCCTCAACCTCAGAAAGAAGCCTCCATCCAACATTGCACAGCACGAGAAGCTCTTCCTAACTCTTCTGGAGCAAAGCCCCTTAGCCATGATAGGCATGTAGTTGGCAGCCCTGTGGTGAAAGGAACATCATACTCAGGGGTTCCAACAAATACCTCGGGGTCAATGTCTGTTGGCATTCACTTAGCCATACCCACATCCCCATGTAAATTATTGTGATTCTGATTGGCCAAGCGTTGATCTAGGAGGTGGGTCATTGGTTCTATCTGAACTTGAAGAGTTAAGAATATATAGGGGAAGGGGGGATGTTCCTTAAGGAAAATCCAAGGTGTGGCTATCAGAACAGGACAGGGATGCTGGACAGATCGAGCCCCAAATCATCCCAACCTCATTGATCAGTTTTATCTTCCCTGGTGTCCCCACTCCATCTGCTGCTTCTCTCCCGCCTGCTAAAAGCTGGCGCAGAGGTGAGGCGTGGCCGTTCCTGAGGATGACACAGGAGACTCGGGAGTCCTCATAAACAATCAAGACCTCACTCTGCCTTGTGCAGGAGACCGAGGAGTTAATCATTTACTTGGCAGGCGTGGGGAAGGGTCACGGTGCACGCCACCATGGTTCCATTTATTCCCTGGTAGAGACGGAGAATAACAAGAGGATAAACAGCACTGAAAACGGGCTGGGGGGCTGATGCCAGGCGGTGGCCTCAAGCTGAGAGCTTGGGGCTATCGAAGTGCCTTTGCAGCTTGATGTTCGGATGTTTCCTTGGTGAGCGGACAGGAGGCTCCTGGAGAATCTGCGAGTCTGTAGACACTGGCCTAGGTTTTGTTTTATTAGCGCATAGGTGCTATGGTGGCAGTAGTGTTCACGTACCTAGTATAGATGGTCAAAGTGACTTCACGACCCCAGCACCACCCAAGTGCCTGTGACCCAGTTGGAAGTCAGCCTCATGAGCTGGGGGAGAAGGCAGCCGGGATAGAGAAGGGACCACTAAGTCAAGGATGGTTGGAGGGATCGCTCAGGATGGGAGATGTGTGCTGAAAGTAGATAAAGGACCAAACGTGATGGCCTCTCAGCATCTGTATTGCAAACCATAACGCCCATAAGGAGAGAGAGAGAGAGAGAGAGAGAGAGAGAGAGAGAGAGAGAGAGAGAGAGAGAGAGAGAGAGAGAGAGAGAGAGAGAGAGAGAACGAGAGAGTTAGAGGGAAATTGTCTGCCCATAGCGGCAGGGAGAGGGGTGAAACAAGGTGGGGGAGGGATACTGGGGACATTCATGGTCAGAAATGTACTCTGGTGGGGGCTGGAGCAATAGCACAGCAGGTAGGACATTTGTCTTACACGTGGCTGACCCAGGTTCGATTCCCAGCATCCTATATGGTCCCCTGAGCCAGGAGTAATTCCTGAGAGCATGAGCCAGGAGTAAGCCCTGTGCATCGCAGGGTGTGACCCAAAAACAAACAAACAAAAGAAATTTACACTTGTGGAGGGATGGACCATTGTATGACTGAAACTCCATCATGAAAGCTTTGTAAATGTATCTCACAGTGATTCAATTAAAAAAAAAAAAAGACGTGCCCTTGACCTTCCACCCCTATCCCAGAGTTCCCCCCGGTCCCATCTTCATCCTGCTTCTCACTCACCCCATACTGTTTGTTAGTCTGTTTTGTAATCCGAGGCCAAGGGTTTGCCATTACTCGGAGCCGTCTATTCCTGTATTTAGTTTCTCTCTCTAGCGCAGAGGAGTGAGATATCCACTGTTTGTCCTTCCCTTGATTTCTTTCATTTACCCTGACATCCTCCAGTTTTTCTCCAGGCTGCAAGAAATTTCCATCTTTTCTTAGAGCACCATACTAATCCATTGTGTGTGTAGTCCATACCTTCTTCTCTTTTTTGTACCCATTAATTCTTTTTGTTCTCCCCCACCACTACTTTATTTATTTATTTATTTATTTTAGCTTTTTTGGGTCACACCTGGTGATGCTCAGGGGTTATTCCTGGCTCTGCATTCAGGAATTACTCCTGGCTATGCTGGGGGACCATACAGGATGCTGGGAATTGAACCCGGGCCAGCCGCGTGCAAGGCAAATGCCCTACCTGCTGTGCTATTGCTCCAGCCCCTGTAATTCTTTTATTTATTTATTTATTTATTTATTTATTTATTTATTTATTTATTTATTTATTATTTATTTTTGGGTCACACCCCACGATGCACAGGGATTACTCCTGGCTCTGCATTCAGGAATTACTCCTGGTGGTGCTCGGGGGACCATATGGGATGCTGGGAATTGAACCCGGGTCGGCTGCGTGCAAGGCAAATGCCCTACCCACTGTGCTATCGCTCCAGCCCCCCCCCCCACTTTATTTTAACACCATGGTTTACAAAGTCATTCATAATGATTTGTTACAGGCATTCAGTATTCCAACCCCAACCCCACCACCACTGTCACCTTCCCCCCACCATTGTCCTCATTTTCCCAACCCCGTGTCTGCCCCTGTAGCAGGCCCTGAATAATTAAAAAAAATTTTTTTATTAGTGAAACAGCATGTGGTAACAGTTGTAGACTTACACACTTTAGTGCTTGTGTTTCAGCTATACAATGATCGAGTACCCATCCCTCCACCAGTGCCCATTCTCCAGCACCAATGATCCCAGTATCCCTCCCACCACCCCCACCCCATCCACCCCCCCACCCCACCTCTGTGGCAGGGCATTCCCTTTTGTTCTCTCTCTCTCCTCTTGGGTGTTGTGGTTTGCAATAGAGGTATTGAGTGGCCATCGTGTTTGATCAATAGTCTAATTTCAGCCCGCATCTCCCATCCAAAGCAGATCCTCCAGACCCCCTTTACTTGGTGTTCCCTTCTCTATTTGGGCTGCCCTTTTCCCCCAGCATGTGCGGCCAGCTTCCCAGCCATGGAACAAACCTCCTGGTACTTATCTCGACTATTCTTGGGTCTTAGTCTCCCATTCTGTGACTTTATATTCCACAAATGGGTGCAATCTTTCTATGTCTGTCCCTCTCTTTCTGACTCATTTCACTTAGCATGATACTTTCCATGTTGATCCACTTGTATGCAAATTTCATGACTTCATCTTTTCTAACCACTGCGTAGTATTCCATTGTATAGATATACCAAAGTTTTTTTTTTAACCAGTCATCTGTGCTTGGGCACTCGGGTTTTTTCCAGATTCTGACTGCAATGAACACACAAGTGCAGATGTCATTTCGACTATACTTTTTTGCCTTTCCGGGATATATTCCCAGAAGTGGCATTGCTGGGTCAAATGGGAGCTCAATTTCTAATTTTTTGAGAAGCGTCCATACTGTTTTTCAAAAGGGTGGGCATTCCCACCAGCAGTGAAGGAGAGCCCCTTTCTCCCCACATTCACACCAACACTGGTTGCTTTTGTTCCTTTGGATGTGTGCCGGTCTCTGTGGTGTGAGGTGATATCTCATAGGCCCTGAATGATTTATGTTATATTGCTTCTTACCACTAAATGAGTAACGGAATAACCAAAAAATATTTGCATAGATGAAAATTTGTAAAAATTGTTGTATCTCATGACCATGGGGATATTAAGTCCTCGTCTGAGGGTCCAAGTGAAGCCTTCTGTGGTAATGTTTTTGTTACTTGAGATTGGTTGTCTTTGGTGTTACATTCCCATCCAATCTGTGTGCTCCTACTGGGATGTGACTATTGCAGAGTTTGGAGACATAATGCATCCACATCCAGAGGACCCAGAATATTTACCTGGGCAGCCTAGCCAGAGGCATGGTGCCAGTTTTGGGGGCGTGAGTGTGGCTGCCGGGGTTTTGGTAGGGCGGGAGCTGGCCCACCCTGCTCCCAAGATCATCCAGGGGTCTCAGCCAAGAGTGGGTCACTGTCACTGTCACTGTCATCCTGTTGCTCATCGACTTGCTCAAGCGGGCACGTGCCCTGCGGGCGAGATACTCTCGGTAGCTTGCCGGGCTCTCCGAGAGGGGCAGAGGAATCGAACCTGGGTTGGCCACATGTAAGGCAAATGCCCTACCCGCTGTGCTATCGCTCCGGCCCTCCAAGAATGGGTATCTGAGAAATTTTTGTGGCTAGTTGATCTATTTCAAGATTTATTTATGAGCTTCTCTATATCATCCACAACTTCTTTATCCACTCACCTGCTATTCAACAGCTGGACGTTTCTACACCCTGGCTATTATGCGAAGCGCTGCAATGAATGGGAGTGGGTACAAATCTTTTCAAATCAGTGTTTTTGTATCGGGGGGTTACATGCCATGCAGTGGAATCTCTGGGTCAAATGGCTGTTCTGTTCTCCATACTGTGTTTCTTTTTATTTTTCTATTTTAAAAAAAATTTTATTGAATCACCATGAGATATCGTTACAAGCTTTCATGTTTGAGTTACAATCATACAATGATCAAGCACCCATCCACGCTGTGTCTCATAGAGGATGCAGACCTCCCCTTCCCCACCTTGCTCAGACCTGCCTTCCCCCTGAACCCTGGATCCTTCGAAAGTTCTGGCTGTTTCCTTCTGCACATGCCGCATCCACGGGGAGTGCTCCTAGGGAATTCTGGAAATATAATGTAAGGGGCTTGTGCATTTTAGGGCTGGAAACAAATAAATATGCTCATGAGCTGAATGATAAAAATCTGTGTATCTTACGGCATATATATTGTATTTCACTAAGAACTAGGAAAATAAGTGTGTCCTCGAAATCTAGACTTGGCCCTTACATCATCCTGCGTCGTCTTCTGGGCCTCTTTTCCCATCTTCCGTGACTGGGAGGAGGATGATTCATTTCTTTCTTTATCTGAGTTAGCTCATCCTTGCGTCTGTCAGAAACATCTAAAATTTGTCCCCTTTGTTGAATCTTCAAGCTTTTCCCCAAGAGCAAGTCACTGCCATCTGGTACTAGAAATTGGAATGTCCTTTTAGATGACAGCATACTATCTCACCACATCGTGCCTGCAGGCCCCGGAAAGGTGAGCCTGAGGTGTGTCCACGCCTCCCTCTCTTGGTCATCTTGGCCCCTTCAGCGCCCTACCAGAGCCCCCTTGCTGACCGACGCTACTGCCTGATGCAGGGAGGTCCAAGGTCTAGATGCAAAGAAGGTAGAAAGAAGCCTCAGTTCTGCAGCTGGCTCAATGCTCACGTGCCTAGGGGAGCGCTCCTTGGGGTGCAGCTGTGGGGGTGTGGGCGAGCAGGCTCCCTGGTGTCCCCGCGCATGCGGGGACTGTCCTCTCTCGAGGACTCTGCTCTCATCTCATTCTGTTTATTTCTCAAAAGCTGCGCCTCCAAATGCTCTCTCACGGTGGGGTTGGGGCTCCCACTCATGGATCATGGCGGGGGGGCAGGGACATGCACCATTTCTTAGGAACCAGGCAGCATCACCTTCTTTGGAAAAAGCACCTTTGCAGATGGGACTTCATGAAGACTCCTATGCTGAGGAGGTCATCTTGAATTGCTTTGTGTGTCTCCCATGCAAGCTAACATGTATCCCGCTAAAGGCATACTGAGGAAGATAGATGCACGGTGGGGAGTGGGGGGTGGGGGGGTGGAGCAATAGTACAGGGATAGGGTATTTGTCTTTTTTAAAAAAATCATTAAATCACCGTGAGATAGTTACAAAGCTTTCATGTTTGAGTTTCAGTCATACAATGACCGAACACCCATCATACACCCATCCATCCCTCCACCGGTGCACATTTTCCACCACCACTGTCCCCAGTATCCCGTCCCCCATCCCAACCCTCCCCCTGCCTCTGTGGCATACAATCTCCCCCATACTCCCTGTCTACTTTTCTGCATTGTGGTTTGCAGTATAGATACTGAGAGGCCATCACGTTTGGTCCTTTATCTACTTTCAGGGGTGTTGGCCTTTCTTGTGGCCAACCTGAGTTTGATCCCTAACATCCCATATGATCCCCCGCCAAGCACCACCAGGAGTAACCCCTGAGCACTCTGCATCTCCCACCCTGGGCCAAAAAAAAAATAGAAAGGGAGGAGATATGGGTGAAGATGAAGCAGAGGGATATGGCCCAGGCTGAGGAAACTGATGACTTCTAGAGGCTGGGAGAGACCAGGAAGGGTTTGCTCTAGAGCTATGGAGGGGAGGGCGCCCTGCAGGTACTTGGGCGTCAGCGTTTTGGCCCTGAGCACTGTGAGAGCATCTATTTGTTGTTTGTAGACACCCCACAGCGGCTGGTGGTAATGTGTGGCAGTAGCCCCAGAAAGGAGATTCTGTTCTATAACTGTGTGCCCGTCCTTTGCTGGTGCATGTTTAGGTTCCTGCCAAGTTTCCTCTATTTCAAACCATCGTGCAGTCAACATTAAAGTTTTTACAGTGCCATGAAACAACCTATTAGGGAAACTCCTGAAATGAAATGACAGGGCAGGAGGTGATAACAGCTTGTTCATCAGAAGGCGTGGCTCTTATTGTCATATTTATTTACGTATTGCTAGGAGGCTACGGCTCAGAGAAGGTGAGTCACTTGTCCGAAGATATTTGGGAAATGGATATAAGTTCTGTGTCCTTGGCTGTTTTATAACAATGAACATAAATCATGTAGCATCCAACCGGGTTCTGAGTCAGCATTGACTAAATAGTGTTATCATTACCACACTTTGAGGTATGTTATGAAAGCAGTATTACATTTAACAGAATCAATGGGTAATTATTGTTATTATTTTTTTTAGTGGATTTTTATTGAGTACTTACCTTGATCCTGGGGATACAGCCAGGTCTGGCCACTCCCTTCCGGAGCTTTTAATCTAGGAGAGGAGAAGGATTTTGGTCGGATATTCCAGATGTGATGAGCACTGAGGGGAGAAGTGGGGACCTGAGCAAGTGATGGGCGGTACTCTTCCTGTACTAAGGAGCGAGGCAAAACTGCATCTGTACTAGCTTCTAGCTCCCTGCAACCTCCACGCTAAGTCGATGAATCCTGAGAAATAGTGATTTGTCAGTACCAGGCCTTGGGGCCTTTCCTGGGGTCTAAATCAAATGCAGAAGCTGAAGCGCCAGCCCCGAGTTTAGTGGATTTTACAGGTCACTGAGGCTGAGCAGCAGCTCCCGGGCTGGTGATGAATGTGCGGGGATCTCCCGCTGGCTCTGCCAAGGCCACTGTCAACTCGGTGTCTTCATTTCCCGCGAATGTCAGGGGAGGCTGGAAAGAGTTGTCAGGCGGATCCTCTTCTTCACGGCGGGGCTTCTCCAGGACTTTCTGGGGGTCGAGACATTCACTCTTGGCCTGGGTCCTGGGTGATCTGGGGCATTCTCTGTCCTGGGAAGCATCTGAGATGGGAGAGTGAGTGCCTAAGAGAGGGAGGAGCACATGTGCCCAAGCATGGTGCCCGGTGAAAAGAAATGTCTGCAAAAAGACAAAATTAGCAAAGGAGAGATGCTTATGGACAAAGTGGGAGCAACGATTATGAGTGTGTGGTTCTCCTGGACCTAGTCCCCATTTCTCGTTTATATTATATACATATCATCATCATCATCATCATCATTATCCATATCATCATCATCATCATCCTCCATATCATCATCATACCATCCTCCTCCTCCATATCACTATCATCATCATCATCATCATCCTCCATATCATCATCATACCATCCTCCTCCTCCATATCACTATCATCATCATCATCATCATCATTATCCATATCCTCCTCCTCCTCCTCCATATCATCATCATCATCATCATCATCATCATCATCATCATCATCATCATCCCTCATTCTTTGGGATGACTCCTGGCCTTTCCCATTTAGTATTATTTCCTGTTTCCCACACCCAGGCCCCAGTGCAGAATATACAAAGCAGTAGATGAAGAACCAGAGAAGAGAGAATGGGGTTTTCTTCGGAAAAAATGAGGAAAGAGGAAAAAAGAGGGATTTTTTTATAGGTAGGGTGGGGAAAGAAAGACGTGGGCAGAAGCTGTGGGGGAGAGTGGGCATATGGGACAGGAGTGTCCCTTACAGCAGCATTTCTGTAGACCAGGGGCTTGATCCCTCTTTGACAGTAAGAGATGCAAGGAGGGCGGACAGAGGCTCCTTTGATTGCTGACATGAGTTGCTGGACATTCTTCAGGGCTCCCTCAAGACTGGGCCCCAGGGGACCTGACTTTGATAAGGGTTTCCTATACACTTTCATGTCAGTCATGACGTCCAGTGAGTGCTGCCCTTGACCACCTGGAACCTCCTCTCCCACCCAACCCTGTTACCAGGCATCATTTTCACCATTTTGCACCAAAAATCAAGGACTGCACTTCTGAGGCTTGGTTGTTGCTCATGGAGATCATCTGAGGCAGATCCTTTTGCTCTTTGTGCCTCACAGATGGAGAAGCTGATGAAGAAGAGCTTGAGCAATGCACCCAAAGCCAAGAAAGAGCAGACCAC